>NC_064630.1:715972157-716275383 GCF_023864275.1 Schistocerca cancellata
GAATGCAGTTTGTACTTCAGTCTGGTGCTTCAACCATTTGTACTGCCATTCATGAACAGCATTCCAAGATTTTTTTTTTTTTTTTTTTTTGGTCATCAGTCTACTGACTGGTTTGATGCGGCCCGCCACGAATTCCTTTCCTGTGCTAACATCTTCATCTCAGAGTAGCACTTGCAACCTACGTCCTCAATTATTTGCTTGACGTATTCCAATCTCTGTCTTCCTCTACAGTTTTTGCCCTCTACAACTCCCTCTAGTACCATGGAAGTCATTCCCTCATGTCTTAGCAGATGTCCTATCATCCTGTCCCTTCTCCTTATCAGTGTTTTCCACATATTCCTTTCCTCTCCGATTCTGCGTAGAACCTCCTCATTCCTTACCTTATCAGTCCACCTAATTTTCAACATTAGTCTATAGCACCACATCTCAAATGCTTCGATTCTCTTCTGTTCCGGTTTTCCCACAGTCCATGTTTCACTACCATACAATGCTGTACTCCAGACGTACATCATCAGAAATTTCTTCCTCAAATTAAGGCAGATATTTGATATTAGTAGACTTCTCTTGGTCAGAAATGCCTTTTTTGCCATAGCGAGTCTGCTTTTCATGTGCTCCTTGCTCCGTCCGTCATTGGTTATTTTACTGCCTAGGTAGCAGAATTCCTTAACTTCATTGACTTCGTGACCATCAATCCTGATGTTAAGTTTCTCACTGTTCTCATTTCTACTACTTCTCATTACCTTCGTCTTTCTCCGATTTACTCTCAAACCATACTGCGTGCTCATTAGACTGTTCATTCCGTTCAGAAGATCATTTAATTCTTCTTCACTTTCACTCAGGATAGCAATGTCATCAGCGACTCGTATCATTGATATCCTTTCACCTTGTATTTTAATTCCACTCCTGAACCTTACTTTTATTTCCATCATTGCTTCCTCGATGTACAGATTGAAGAGTAGGGGCGAAAGGCTACAGCCTTGTCTTACACCCTTCTTAATACGAGCACTTCGTTCTTGATCGTCCACTCTTATTATTCCCTCTTGGTTGTTGTACATATTGTATATGACCCGTCTCTCCCTATAGTTTACCCCTACTTTTTTCAGAATCTCGAACAGCTTGCACCATTTTATATTGTCGAACGCTTTTTCCAGGTCGACAAATCCTATGAAAGTGTCTTGATTTTTCTTTCAGCCGTAACGTCAGAATTGCCTCTCTCGTCCCTTTACTTTTCCTAAAGCCAAACTGATCGTCACCTAGCGCATTCTCTATTTTCTTTTCCATTCTTCTGTATATTATTCTTGTAAGCATGAATGTAGAATGTATGAATGTAGATTTTCCAGGCTGGTGGCAATATAATAAATCCGCGACGTTTCGATGAGTGACACACTCATAATCTGGTGAAGTGTCGAGATGTGGAGGATGCTGTCCTACTTATATCTGGTGCGTGTACCCCTCCACCTGGCTCCGGGAGGTTGGGTACAGGGAGGCCGGCGGTCAGGGTAGGGGTGAAGCTGAGGGGGTGGGAACAGCAGGCGTGCCGTTCGCATCTCTGTCAGAGCATTCCGGCCCTGTCTCTTGAGGAGGACGTTGCTGGGCGCACTCTCGACGAACTGGTGCTGTCGCTGGATTCCATGCCGCACTCAGTTGGTATACTTTGTCTCTGTTGACAAGATTCTCGTGAATCCGAATTTCGATGGACTCTTTCATAATGCAGTAACAATAGCCGGCGGCTCGGCAGAGCACATTTGTGTTCTCGAAGTTAAATGTGTAGTTTTCCGTGACGCTGTGTTATACTATCGCGGATTTCTCCGTCTGTCCCAGCCGCAAATGCCTGATATGTTCCTTGCAGCAGTCAGAAATACATCGCTGCGTTTCTCCAATGTGCTGTTGACCACATTCAAAGGCGATGCTGTCAATTCCTGTTACGTTGAATTTAAGTGGGTCTTTCGCACAGCCAAGCCACTCTTTCGTCATCGGCGAAGGTGGAAGACGGTTTTTATGAACGATTTTTCCAGAAGCCTCCCCGTTTTGGCTGACAGTGGTCCCAAAGTGAGTCAGGCAGTAGTAGCCGACCGAGACAGACGCAGCAAAAGGGAAGTAATCGCTTTTGTGACATTTACGAGTTCCTAACCAGGAGCGAATTTTATTATATCATCTGTGTGCTTTAATAGTTCAGTTTCTTGAGTTTCCGCGCGTAAATTTAATATCTAATAGCCACTGTTCTCGCGTTTTCGTTTGCGTCGGAAAGTAAACTGATTTTGTGGCATATTACAAGTTTCTAATCAGGGGCGAATTATTTAGTTTCAACTGAGTCCTTCGGTAGTTAGGTTTTTGAATATCTGCGTATTATTAGGCACAGTTCCTGCGTTTTCGTCAGGGTCTACTGTAGAGTTTCGCAGCACGTGCCGATAGTCCGTTTATCTGCATAGTTTAGTTTTCCACGGTCTTTAGTATGGACAGGGACTGCGATTGTTGTGTGCGGATGCGAGCCGAGTTGGGGACACTTCGCTCTCAGCTTCTGGCTGTGATGGCTTCGGTTACACAGCTGGAGGCTGCAGTGGACGGACACCACTGTTGTGGGATAGCCGCGGGGATCTAACGGACGTCCAGCACGTCCGAATCCTCCGATCGGTCTTCACCTGTGGCCAACACAGTTACTGCTCGCACAGAGGCTGACCCCTCACCTGTGGTCGAGTGGGAGGTCGCCCCAGGGCGAAGCAGGCGGCGAAAGACTTCCCAGGTGGCCGCACGTAAGGTCTCCCCGGTTTGTCTCACAAACAGGTTCCAGGTGCTGTCTTTGGCTGACACTGTCGCTGAGCCGGATGTTGTCGCCTGTCCTGTTTCAGAGAAAACCACTCAGCCTGCAAGATCCGGGCAATCACAGAAGGTGGGATTATTGGTAGTTGGGAGCTCCAACGTTAGGCGCGTTATGGGGCGCCTTAGGGACATGGCTGACAAGAAAGGTAAGAAAACCAATGTGCACAATGTGTGCATGCCGGGTGGAGTCATTACAGATTTGGAAAGCGTCCTCCCGGATGACATGAAGAGCACAGGATGCAGCCAACTGCAGGTGGTTGCTCAAGTCGGTACCAATGATGTGTGTAACTTTGCATCAGCAGAGATTCTCTCTCGTTTCGAGCGGCTAACAAATGTGGTAAAGGCTGCCAATCTTGCTTGCATGACCAAAGCAGAGCTGACCATTTGCAGCATAGTCGACAGGACCGATTGCGGACCTCTGGTACAGAGTCGAGTGGAGGGTCTGAATCAGAGGCTCAGACGGTTTTGCGACCATGTAGGCTGCACATTCCACGACTTGCGCCAAAGGGTGGTTGGGTTTCGGGTTCCACTGAGTAGGTCAGGTGTCCACTATACGCAGGAGGCGGATACACGGGTAGCAGGGGTGTGTGGCGTGGACTGGGCGGGTTTTTGGGTTAGAGGGTCTCGGGAAAACACAAAAAGGGCTTCAGTCACAAAGGGTGCAGCTGAACACAGGAACAATGTAGATACAGCAACCGTTGATATAACAGTTGTAAATTGTTGTAGCTGTGTTGGAAAAGTACCACAGCTCCAAGCGCTAATAGAAAGCACTGTTGCTCAAATCGTTATAGGCACCGGAAGCTGGCTAAAGCCGGATTTAAGCTCACCCTAAATTTTTGCGTAGAACCTAACGGTGTTCCGATAGGGCAGGCTAACACGGTTGGAAGTGGCGAGTTTGGTGCTGTTAGAAGTAGTTTAACTTGTCGCGAAATTGAAGTAGATACTTCCTGTGAGTTAGTATGGGCAGAGGTAACTGTTGACAACCGGAATAAAATAATAATTGGATCCTTTTACCGACCTCTCAGTTCAGATGATACAGTTGCTGAAAGGTTCAAAGAAAACTTAGTTTGGTTTCAAACACGTACCGGACTCATACGTTAACAATTGGTGGTGACTTTAATTTACCCTCGATATGATGGCGAAAATACATGTTTAATTCCGGAGGTATGCATAAAATATCATCCGAAATTGTGCTAAACGCATTCTCTGAAAATAATTTCGAGTAGTTACTTCATGAGCCCACGCGAATAGTAAACGGTTGTGAAAACACGCTTGACCTCTTAGCAACAAATAATCCTGAGTTAATAACGAACATCAAAACAGATTCAGGGTAGTGAACACAGGCTTGTCGTAGAGAGATTGAATATTGTAATCCCCAAAATACAACTTTTCAAAAAAGGAGATAAAAATTCACTTGACGCCTTCCAGAGAGACAATCTCCTCTCATTCCAAATTAATAATGTAAGTTTAGACTACATGTGGCTTAAATTCAAATAAATAGTATCAGCAGCAATTGAGAGATTTATACCAAATAAATTATGAACGACGCAGCTGATACTCTTTGGTACACAAAACGGGTTAGAACATTGTTGCAGAAACAACGAAACAAACATGCCAAATTTAAATAGGCGCAAAATCCCCAAGATGACGATCTTTTACCGAAGCTCGAAATTTAGCGCGGAGTTCAATGCGAGATGCCTATAACAGTTTCCAAAACTAAACTTTGTCTTGAAACCTGACAGAACATTCAAAGAGATTCTGGTCGTATGTGAAGTATGTTAGCGGCAAGAATCAATCAATGCCATCTCTGAACGATGGCAACGGAGATACTTTCGAAGACAGTGCTGCCAAAGCAGATTTACTAAACACAGGCTTCCGAAACGCCTTCACAAAAGAAGACGGAGTAAATATTCCAGAATTCGAATCGAGAACAGCTGCCAACATGAGTAACGTAGAAGTAAATATCCTTGGAGTAGTGAAGCAACTTAAATCACATAATAAAAGCAAATCTTCTGACCCAGACTGTATACCAATTAAATTCCTTTTGGAGTATGCTGATGCATTAGCTCCATACTTAACAATCATATACAACCGTCCGACGAAAGACCCGTACCCAAAGACTGGAAAGTTTACAGGTCACACCAATATGCAAGAAAGGTAGTAGGAGTAAGACACTAAATTACAGGCCCATATCGTTAACGTCGATATGCAGCAGGATTTTAAGACATATATTGTGTTCGAACATTATGAGTTACTCGAAGAAAACTGTCTATTGACACACAGTGAATATGGGTTTAAAAAACATCGTTCCTGTGAAACGCAACTAGCTCTTTATTCACATGAAGTGTTGAGTGCTATTGACAAGGGATTTCAGATCTATTCCGTATTTCTGGATTTCCGGAAGGTTTTTGACACTGTACCACACAAGCGGCTAGTAGTAAAATTGCGTGCTTATGGAATATCGTCTCAGTCATGTGACTGGATTTGTGATTTCCTGTCAGAGAGGTCACAGTTCGTAGTAATTGACGGAAAGTCATCGAGTAAAACAGAAGTGATTTCTGGCGTTCCCCAAGGTAGTGTTATAATCCCTTTGCTGTTCCTTATCTATATAAACGATTTGGGAGACAATCTGAGCAGCCGTCTTCGGTTGTTTGCAGATGACGCTGTCGTTTATCGACTAATAAAGTCATCAGAAGATCAAAACAAACTGAAAAACGATTTAGAAAAAACATCTGAATGGTGCACCAAAAGTGGCACTTGACCCTAAATAACAAAAAGTGTGAGGTCATCCACATGAGTGCAAAAAGGAACTCTTTAAACTTCGGTTACACGATAAATCAGTCTAATCTAAAAGCCGTAAATTCAACTAAATACCTAGGTATTACAATTACGAACAACTTAAATTGGAAGGAACACATAGAAAATGTTGTGGGGAAGGCTAACCAAACACTGAGTTTTATTGGCAGTACACTTAGAAAATGTAACAGACATACTAACGAGACTGCGTACAATACGATTGTCCGTTCTCTTTTAGAATACTGCTGCGCGGTGTGGGACCCTTACCAGATAGGACTGACGGAGTACATCGAAAAATTTCAAAGAAAGGCAGCACGTTTTGTATTATCGCGAAATATGGGAGAGAGTGTCACTGAAATGATATAGCATTTGGGCTGAACATCATTAAAAGAAAGGCGTTTGTTGTTGCGATGGAATTTTCTCACAGAATTCCAATCACCAACGTGCTCCACAGAATGCGAAAATATTTAGTTGACACCGACCTACATAGGGAGGAACGATCACCACGATAAAATAAGGCAAATCAGAGCTCGTACGGAAAGATATAGGTGTTCATTCTTTCCGTGCTCTATACGAGATTGAAATAATAGAGAATTGTGAAGGTGATTCGATGAACCCTCTACCAGGCACATAAATGTGATTTGCAGAGTATTCATGTAGATGTAGATGTAGATGTAGAAATGTGAAAGAAAGGCAAGTTTCTTGCCTTTTTCTCTCTCTTTCCGATTTTCCACGATCTGTCTCGTCCTAATCTGCGCTTCGCTATACCCATTTTTACGAATAACCTGCCTCAGGTGCTGCAGCTCGACGGAGAGACTTTCTTCATTGCAGATGACGTGCGCCCTAGGTATCAAGGTGGACAGTACTATTTGTCGCTGCACTGGATTGTGGCGACTTGCTGCAAGCAGGTACAGGTCTGTGTGAGTCTTTTTCCTGTATACCTAATCGCCTAGCGTGCCATCTGACTTCTTCCTTATTAGTACATCCAGAAACGTGAGACAGCCTATCTCTTGTGTTTCCATAGTGAAAGCGATGTTTTGTTGGGGCTGTTAAGGTGGTCGAAAAACTTATCCAGTGCCTGCCTGAAGATGAGTATGTCACTCGTCAAAACGTTGTGGTCTTGTAATACTGGAAATTCGAGCGTTTTTTAATCAATTCCATTGGATGTTTTCCAACAGGATAACGCTCGCTCACATAACGTTGTTGTAATCCAACAGGCTGTACAGAGTGTCGACACGTTGCTTTGGCTTGCTAGATCACCAGATCTGTCTCAAGTCGACCACATACGGGACATCATCTGACGGCAACTCCAGCGTCGTGCACAAACAGCAGTAATCGTCTCGGTATTGACCAACCAACTGCAATGGGCATGGCACTCATCCAACAAACTGACTACCGGCACTGTACAACACAATGAATGCTCATCTGTATGCTTGCATTCAATATTCTGGCGGTTAAACAGGCTATTATGTTACCAGCATTTCACATTTGCAGTGGCTTATGTCACACTTACATTAACCTGTGATCTTGCAATGTTAATCACTTAAGTATGTTTCGTAAACAAACGTGTTCCCGAAATTACATTACTCTACATTAATTATTTCTTAGTGCTGCAACTTTTACCATACACTCAGTAAAGAACGTTCGGAGATTTAAAATTTTGAGCAAAGAACATGAGAGTTTTGTTAAGAGTGCATTCCGCTTGGGGGTCTATATATTATACACTGAAGAGCCAAAGAAACTGGAATACCTGCCTAATATCGTATAGGGCCCCCGAGAGCACGCAGAAGTGCCGCAACACGACGTGGGATGGACTCGACCAATGTCTGGAGTAGTACTAGAGAGTACTGACGCCATGAATGCTACAGGGCTGTACATAAATCCGAAAGATTGAGAGGCGTTGGAAATCGCGTCTGAACAGAACGCTCCAAGGCATACACTAAATAATGTTCATGTCTGGGGAGTTGGGAGGCTAGCGGAAGTGTTTAAACTCAGAAGAGTGCTCCTGGAGCCACTATGTAGCAGTTCTGGACGCATTGTCCTACTGGAATTGCCCAAGTCCGTCGGAATGCCCAATTGACAAAAACGGATGAAGGTGAACAGACAGGATGTTTACACACGTGTCATCTGTCAGAGTCATATCTAGATGTACCAGGGTTCCCATATCACTCCAACTGCACATGCCCCGACCATTACAGAGCCTCCACCACCTCGAACAATCCCCTGCTGAGATGCATGGTCCACGGATTCATGAGGTTGTCTCCGTACCCGAGACTTGTCCGACCAGGCAACATGTTTCCAGTCATCAACAGTCCAATGTTGGTGTTGATGGGCCCAGGCGAGGTGTAAAGCTTTGTATCGTGCTGTCATCCAGAGTACACGTGAGGCCCTTCGGCTCCGAAAGCCCATATGGATGACGTTTGGTTGAATATTTCGCACGCTGACAGTTGTTGATGGCCCAGTATTGAAATCTGCAGCAATTTGCGGAAGGGTTGCGTTTCTGTCAAGCTGGCCGAGTCTCTTCAGTCGTTGTTGGTCCCATTCTTGCAGGATTTTTTTCCGGGCGCAGCGATGTCTGATATTTGATGTTTTACCTGATTCCTGATATTCACGTTACACTTGTGAAATGCTCGTATGGGAAAATCTCTACTTCATCGCTACCTCGGAGATGCTGCGTCCCATCGCTCGTGCTGCGACTATAAGACGAGGTTTAAACTAACTTGAATACTGATAACCTGCCATTTTAGTAGCAGTAAGCGATCTAACAACTGCGCCAGATACTTGTTGCCATATATAAGCGTTGTCCACCGCAGCGCCGTATTCTTCCTGTTTACATATCTCTGTATTTGAATAAGCATAGCTATGCCAGTTTATTTGGCGCTTCGGCGTATATACAGGGTCTTTATAAATTAGCTATACAAATGTAACCTTTACTTGTGAAAATGGTAATATATATATATATATATATATATATATATATATATATATATATATATATATATATAAAACTAAACGAGCAGCGATAGAAATACACCGTTTGTTGCAATATGCTTGGGACAACAGTACATTTTCAGGCGGACAAACATTCGAAATTACAGTAGTTACAATTTTCAACAACAGATGGCGCTGCAAGTGATGTGAAAGATATAGAAGACAACGCAGTCTGTGGGTGCGCCATTCTGTACGTCGTCTTTCTGCTGTAAGCGTGTGCTGTTCACAACGTGCAAGTGTGCTGTAGACAACATGGTTTAGAACAGAGGATTTTTCTGGTGTTGGAATTCCACCGCCTAGAACACAGTGTTGTTGCAACAAGACGAAGTTTTCAACGGAGGTTTAATGTAACCAAAGGACCGAAAAGCGATACAATAAAGGATCTGTTTGAAAAATTTCAACGGACTGGGAACGTGACGGATGAACGTGCTGGAAAGGTAGGGCGACCGTGTACGGCAACCACAGAGGGCAATACGCAGCTAGTGCAGCAGGTGATCCAACAGCGGCCTCGGGTTTCCGTTCGCCGCGTTGCAGCTGCGGTCCAAATGACGCCAACGTCCACGTATCGTCTCATGCGCCAGAGTTTACACCTCTATCCATACTAAATTCAAACGCGGCAACCCCTCAGCGCCGCTACCATTGCTGCACGAGAGACATTCGCTAACGATATAGTGCACAGGATTGATGACGGCGATATGCATGTGGGCAGCATTTGGTTTACTGACGAAGCTTATTTTTACCTGGACGGCTTCGTCAATAAACAGAACTGGCGCATATGGGGAACCGAAAAGCCCCATGTTGCAGTCCCATCGTCCCTGCATCCTCAAAACGTACTGGTCTGGGCCGCCATTTCTTCCAAAGGAATCATTGGCCCATTTTTCAGATCCGAAACGATTACTGCATCACGCTATCTGGACATTCTTCGTGAATTTGTGGCGGTACAAACTGCCTTAGACGACACTGCGAACACCTCGTGGTTTATGCAAGATGGTGCCCGGCCACATCGCACGGCCGACGTCTTTAATTTCCTGAATGAATATTTCGATGATCGTGTGATTGCTTTGGGCTATCCGAAACATACAGGAGGCGGCGTGGATTGGCCTCCCTATTCGCCAGACATGAACCCCTGTGACTTCTTTCTGTGGGGACACTTGAAAGACCAGGTGTACCACCAGAATCCAGAAACAATTGTACAGCTGAAGCAGTACATCTCATCTGCATGTGAAGCCATTCCGCCAGACACGTTGTCAAAGGTTTCGGGTAATTTCATTCAGAGACTACGCCATATTATTGCTACGCATGGTGGATATGTGAAAAATATCGTACTATAGAGTTTCCCAGACCGCAACGCCATCTGTTGTTGAAAATTGTAACTACTGTAATTTAGAAAGTTTGTCTGCCTGAAAATGTACTGTTGTCCCAAGCATATTGCAACAAACGGTGTATTTCTATCGCTGCTCGTTTAGTTTTTATTGCCGTTTCAAATATACTGGTCATTTTTGAAACACCATATATATATATATATATATATATATATATATATATATATATATATATATATGTGTGTGTGCGTGCGTGTGTGTGTGTGTGTGTGTAATGTGACAGTGCGGTAGGTATGTAAAAAGAGGCACATATTCGAACGCAACGTTATGCCAAAATTTCAAAGCAATCAGTGAAGAACGTTCGGAGATTTACGATTTTCTGCACATGAGGAATGAATTCTTTTGATTTCCACTATAATTATTACACATATATTCATACATTACATATGGCGCTCTAGTAGGTACATAAAACATGCACATACTTGAGAGCAGTGTTGTGTTGTAATTTCACGGTAATAACTGAAGTATTTTCGGAGGTTTACGATGTTACACAAACGAGTATTTTTACTTTTATTTATGTGGATTATTTCTCCACGCTTCACAGAAGAGTCTCCAAAATACTTAAAACATAAATCAGTGTGTAATAAAATGAGGGTCGAGTCTATCTAAGTTAAATTTTTACGAAAATTTAGTTTATGCTTAATGTGTGAATAAAAGGTTTTTAAAACTTTATTGTTATATACCTTCTTCAATAACATACATTCTGCTTCAAAAGCCGGCCGAGGTGGCCGAGCGGTTCTAGGCGCTCCAGTCTGGAACCGCGCGACAGCTACGGCAGCACGTTCGAATCCTGCCTCGGGCATGGATGTGTGTAGTGTCCTTAGGTTAGTTAGGTTTAAGTAATTCTAAGTTCTAGGGGACTGATGGCCTCAGCTGTTAAGTCCAATAGTGCTCTGAGCCATTTGAACCATCAGCTTCAAAATGAATTTTAGGTTTCTGAAACCCTATGGAAGGTTTTTGATTTGTACGACAGACAGTTTGTTGTGTTCAGAAAATACCGCAGATGTGGCCGAATTTCAACTGGAAAACTGGAAAACTAGTAAAAATTTAAGAGATAACTTTACGAAAGACGTTTTCTCCGACGGTAAGTGACACGCGTAACAATTATTAATGATTTAAAAAATATGAGATTCATTTTATCATTTTTTGTCTGATTTGAAATTGAATCACCCATATGCACCGTCTCACAAACGTTTTTCTGACTTCAAGACAGGAAATCCACTTTGTGCCTCGGATTCCCTAACAATCAAGATGACATTCCATGTGGAATCACAAGCGTTCTTTATTTAGCTGGTGAAACAGAATAAATTTGTAGTCTGAGATCTTTCTTCGCTCCAAGTGGTTCGTTACATTACTTACGCTATTTTATAATTTCAAATAGCATGTTAATTTGAAGCGTACGCTAAGGAATTGATCCATGAGCATGCCATCGATTCATTGCACGTATCTTTGAGTTATATGTTGGCGTTCATGTATATGGTGCATTTTATTTATTTTTCTTACGTTCTGTAAGGTGATATTTGGTTGCTTGCTAGAACAGCTCTTGTCTCATGAAAAGAGTGTCATACTTTGGGCCATAAGTGCGATAAGTGTGCTTGAAAATTATCATCCAATTGAAACTGACAGATACTACAAGTAAACAATTTCATTCACTTGCTAAGTCAAGGCAGTGGAACACCTAAAAAAACAATGAAGTGGATATTGAATGTTGTGTAATTATTTTATGCGTAATAAAACGCTCAGGGATGCATTTAGAATACCTAAGAAATAATTTTAATTTGTTTTAAGTTCTCAGCAATAAAGCTGAATGTAGCCTATTTGTAGCTTTTTGGCCGTAATGCTGCGTGTTGCAACATCGTATGGTATAAAATCAGGTTATTCTAGAGAAATATACTCCACATAAACGACATTAATAAGTGATACGTTTGGGTACTTTTGACTCTTTACTCCTGTGTAACGTGGCAAGCTATTTCGAATTAGTTTTGCGTTATGTGTGTAGTCGATCTTCGAATGAAAGAAAGATAGGATGCGGATTGTATGAGCAATATAACTGAAGTACATCGAATCCTCAGGGACTAGACATACTGTGCTCTTTCTAGTCTCATTGTTTTTCATTTTATATTGGTGTTGGAACGACCTATTATCTGGATGACTTACGTGAGTTTGGGAAGGCACAGGGCTTCGGATTTGGGACAGGAAGGACAGATTGCTACGAAAAAAGGGCAGCTCTCTTGCCGTGAGTGAAGACTGCGGTCTTAGATGGCCGTTTTCGGAGGAAGTTGGGTTGCCATCGTGGAGCCAGGGAGCCCAGCAGCTATCGTGTTTTGCACAATCAGGGCCTGCCTAGCGGCGGAACTTGGGCCGAGTCGCCATGCAAACAGCGGGAGAGCACTGCTTTCCTGTGTTTCGAAAAAAAAAGCTTTCGTAGATAACCATCGCTCGCTTTCCCAAAGAAACACAAGTGCTGAAGTAATGAGCCTAGCCTCTTTGAACAGCTTTCTAATTTCAGAGGACTTCTAATGCGAGCCTAATGCTGGCACAAAAAAGTGCCATTGGTAAACTAGTCAGTGATATCAAAGAGAGGGAATTGCACTGAGTGCTTTTTAGAAGTGGGAAGGTGACTTGCAATATGAATGGATTGGTGTTATGACGTGTTGTCTTGACAGGATTGTTAAGTGCTAGGGGGAATGCACACTACTGGGACGTCTTGTACGCGCTTTTCACTATTGGCGCACATGTATGGCTCGGCAGAATAATATTGCTGGTTGTAGGAAGACGCAAGGAATTAAAAGAGACTGTGGTGGTAATTCGGAGCGAGTGGTTGGGACGCTAAAGTTGCGGTCCGAAGAGTGCACATAGCGGTCGATCAGGGTTAGGTATTGAAGCACCACACACATGTTCTCTACAGCAGAGCCATCCATACATCAGCGGCGTCCAGCGAAGATATCCGAGAATAATTATGAGGAACGCAAGTTGTAGCACTGGTGTCATAGGACGTTCTTGGTCTTCACTTGCAGATTTCTGAACGATAACCTGTCTCAGATTCACAGCTACTGCGCCGAGTCCTTAGCCTCTTGATTAATCGGCAGGTGTCCAGTCACTGTGTTCGTTTGGGGTTAACAATTTGATATTTTGCGTGATTTTACAAATCATTCATCAATCTTGAATAATCTGTTCATTTTTTAGGATGTTTTATTGAATAAGTTATTGAGTTTACTGAAAACAGTTTCTTTTAGACATGTTCCATTCCTATTATAACAAAGTTTTGTGTATATCTCCACTTTAGGATCTGTAGTTAGGGCCTTACAAATCATATTATCCATTATAACTGTGCAAATTACAAAATTGTAACTTGGATCTTAAAGGTGTGCCTGGCTCATAATCAGTTTTATGCGACTGGAAAAAGAAGTACACCTCTATGTATATGGAAACGTAGATCGTCCCAATATGTTCTTTGCTTTTGAAAGCTCATGCGTCTCGAATGAAACGTCTCATCTGTATACATTCTCGTGATCTCGCATTATTATTTGCCTGTTATTATGACTTTGTGATGTGATTTGACGCCACTTCGGCGACTAGCGCGTCGATGGGGATGAAATGATGATGATTAGGACAACACAGCACCCAGTCGCTGAGCGGAGAAAATCTCCGACCCAGCCGTGAATCGAACCCGGGCCCTGAGGATTGTCATTCTGTTGCGCTGATCACTCAGCTACCGGGGGCGGACTTTACAAAGCTAGTCTGAAGGCATGAGCCATTTGGCCAGAATTACTCGTTGCAGCTGCCCCTCTTACGCTGACGATAGGATCTTGGTCAACTGCATGGGAAATTGTCTCCTCCAAATGCAGTGTTTTCGCCATACAAAGCCTCCTATTGTCTCAAATAGCAGATGAAATTCAGTTGTCCTGAAACTTCGTCTGTCAGGGTAGCTTCGTTCTGTGATTCTCTGCAGACAAAGACGTCGAGCAGTAAGGCCATTAACCTATCGTAATCTATAAAATGGACATCTGATAATCTGCTTTCTCCCGATGTTGTTCTTTGATGTCAGTAGTCAAAGCCTTGTAAGTGGAAAACCAGTTGACCTGAGAAAATTAAACTAGTAGGATATACACAATATAGTGCTTTTCATTTTTTAAAAGTCTCGGTACTAGACTGGTTTTACACTGACAAAATGTCTGGTTCCAGTAACGCTGCGGTATGGAGTCTTAGGTACCCGCTTGTTCCCTGGCGTTCCCACACATTTTAGTAAACTGACATCAGAGTGCCTGCGTATAAACAGCAATGAGTCATGCAATGGGTAGCATCTTATGATATACTCGCCTGTAACATACGCAATGGCGTTGTGTGAGCCTTTCTTTCAGATGGTGTTCACCTTGTCAAATGATATTCAGTTGCCTAGTACCACAAATCTGTGAGACGTTTTTGATGCTTAGCTTATCTGAGACAGTTTTTAACAGGAGCCAGACTACTGAACGACATTTCTGCTTCAGCTAAAATCACTGGAAGAGTGTCAACATTTCCCTTAGCTGTACGTACATTGGGAAATTCTTAAAACGTTAACCTCATGCTTCTCATTCAAGAGATCTAATGCTTCCAAAGTAACATATTCAAAGTTTTAAATATGAACTTTTACAGTTATTTAATTTTTTCTTGTAAATCTATTATGACATCATTATGGTATCCATTTATAGATAACTTGCATGCCTCGGTGAACTGATCGTCAGTCAGCTTTGAGTATTTCCATAAAAATCCAAACGTTTCATCAAAAAACTGCATTGTTTAGTATCGAGTTTCGAAGACTGACACTTGACTATCAGTAGTGACATGAAAACATTTATCTTGAATAAAGCTTCTGAACTCACATGTGTTATTTCATTCCTGGCTTCATCACGAAGTGATTTACTCGAATTAGAATTTTCTCCGGAAATTCAAGATCGATATTAACTGCACTGGCGACGACTCCAGATTCAGGGAGAACAGTGTCCAAATTTTTGCGAAGATATTTTAAGTCATCTAATAAGCTTTGAAAGTGTCTTACCTGAACATAAGTGTTAGTAATTTGTAGTAATTTGCTTCAGTAATCAAGTGGTACCACTAACTTGAACCAAACTGATGCCATTATTAATCACTTGAAAGATTTCACATCATCCAGAACACACCATACCACAGGATTTGTTTCAGCTAACAAATTTAACTTGCTGGGATTTTCAGCTGCAATGGTAATCTTAGGCAAGTGAGGTGCAATTAGTCTTAGTGTCATCCAGAGTCCCCTAACAGTTATTTCAGACATGGAATATAAAGAACTGCGAACTTACTTTTTCACAATTTCCTACCAATGTGGACTGCAACTGAGTCGTGTACAGCAACTGAGTGTGTTGTAAAGAAGTTGTATCAATCCGAAAAAATATACGCTTCGTGACAGTTCTCAGCTGTATGTACTACACATGAGACTACGACAAGCACACAGAGAAAACATTTCGAAAGCAGCAGCAGAATGTTATTGCAAAGCGTAGCCTAACCATCCGTTATCGCACATATAAGCCAAGTGGTGATTAGGGCCAAAATTAATCATTGTGTTTTGCACTTAGGGAACAGTGTTGTCAATTCATGCAATTTTCAGTGAAACAATAATTTGGTTGGTATACAGTCTGATATTACTTGCTTATGTAACTCCGTAAGTGTTTTGCATGGGAGACTCAAATAGTGAGATTACGTACAAAGTTCATACAGCAACATAATATTCATGTGGAAGGTCAGATATATTATGTTCATAAGGACTTCTTAAAATGTACATAACAATGCTTGCAGGTAGGTTAAACTCATCAGCTTCATACGTAGTACAATTACTGGTTACATACAGCCACCCAGTCCGCGTGAAGTTACATAACTTACACTGTCAGGTTAACGTCTAAGGACTCGACGTTCACACAGGTAGGAATGTTAAAGTATAACCAGACGAACGGTTTACCCGATGGGAGGCCCTAGCCACACGACATTTCCATTACAACTTGTTCGGAAATCATTAAACCGATCGAGGTGCCGTCGTATTTGGGAAGACAGAGATCAGAAGTTTTCCAATGGTCTTCAAGTTTAACGCCGAGCTACTTCCTTTAAAATGGTATGACCAAATCCCTTCCCCATTCTTCCCCAACACGAGCTTGTTCTCTATCCCTAATGACATCGTCGTCGACTTGACGTTAAGCCATAATCATACTCTCTTCTTTTCTTCTGTGCCACTGAATAAATCACTGGGCGCATTTAATCGACACCATAAATTCCAATTCCATCTTGGCAGATGTGTGAAATGCTCCGCGATTCTCAGTGTGTATCAGACCGTAGAAAGCTTTCGAGGTATGTCTGCCAGTGCAGATACACGCCTAGTCGTTTGGTAACAAACTAGCTGAGCACCTGGTATTGTCCAGGTATGTATTCATTCCAGTCATCTATTAGTCCATCTCCTCCTTCTCCCTCGCTCTGTCCACTTCCTCTTAACCCCCACTCTGTTCGGCTCCTATAGCCTCTTTTTGTCCATATCCTCCTTCCCCTGTCTGTGTCTTCTGGTGGTTCCCCTTCTCTCTGCCCATTTGCTCCTTTCCCTGTCTTTGTCCATCTTCACCTCCCCTCTTCCTGTCTTTTCATATCCTTCTCCCTTCTTTTTCTGTTCATCTCCTCCTCTCTTCTTTCTCTGTCCATTTCCACCTCTCCTCCCTCTCTGCCCATCTCCTACACTTCTCTTTCTCCATTTCTTACTCCCCTCTCTCTGTTCATCTCCTTCTCTCTTCCTGCCCTGTTTCTGTCCATCTCTTCCTCTTTCCTCTCTCTGCCCATCTCCTCCTTTCCGCTCTGTTAATCTCCCCCTTCGCTTTTCCCTGTCCATGACCTCCACATACAGGTACCCATCTGCTCCTTTAACCTATTAGTCTGTCCATCTCCTCCTCCCCCATTCCGCCCCCACGTTATCACCCCAACGCTATTAGGAGGCTGGCGATTCTTACCGCCGCAGTATTTCCGTTCCAATGGTAAGTAATACGACTAACTATTTGTTTGAAATTATTCAATGGTTATAGGAAGAGCCCTTTACCCGTGGCTATGTCCGAGTATGCACGTATCAAACATATTTCAGATACTTTCACATGTATGTAATGTATTATTTCACACTTATTTGTACACACCTACAGCGAATTTCGCAATGAAGTGTCTTTTCCACACAACCCAATGTTTACGTCTTATTTCCTGAACTATGGCTCGCACAATGATGCAGTTTTGCAGGTATATCCAGCGATGTACATCGCACTGTCGCAGAAATGTGTTGTCGATAGAACTGGTGTCAAAAAAGTAATACATTTACACGTTTTGCATGATGCGGCAACTTTTCACGAATCTCAGTGTTTATGACGTCATATCTCCTGAAGTATGAGTCGGCAATGATATAATTTTGCTGGTAAATTCAGCGCTGTACATTAATATTGCCTGCCTGATGCGTCGCGAATACATTTAGTAGTAACGAAATAATAAATTAAAAGCCATGCTTCATCTAGCACTTTAATTGCATGAACAGCGAAAATGTTTTTCTTCCTTTCATCGTTTTGTGGGGTTTATCAGCGAGAAAAAGTTTGAAATCATGTGTAAAGTGTGTTGCACTGCATTTTCACCCCCTCACTTGTGACAGGTAGGTGGTTCTTAGCCCCACAGCGATTCTTCCTACACCGCACTTGATTTGTGACCGAGTTTTAATTTAAATCGGTCCAGTGGCTTAGGAGCAGATGGAGAATATATGTATACACATGCAAACACACACATACACATATATATATGTCAAGGTATCAGGGATGATGAGGAGAAATCAGTTGTGGAAATTTTTTGTATATTTTAAATTATTTTATTTTTTATTTCTATTTATTTATTTACTTTTAATATATTTGTGATTTGTATTTCCTGTGTACCACACCGAATATAAATGGACCTAGCACGGAATCGCGCTCTGAGTAAACAAAACAATTATCTCGGTACTTCGCTTCACTGAGGTAATATATATGTGGAAACGAAAAATGTGCTTCGTACACGATGCAGAAGGGAGTGTCGCTACTCTCCTTACGCTTCATCATCCAGGTACGTCTTCACGCATGTCGTATGTTATACCACCGATAATCAGACATGTTCTTGTCAGCTCAGTCGATGGGTATCTTCTCCTAGCTGTTGATGATCCAGCGGCTCGGAGGGTCGCGTTGGGCACTCCCAAAGTAATTAGAAAAATATCGTCCATATTTTGAGTTCTGTTCAATCTTGCAATGACGTTCTTATAGGTAGTTTCAAAAGTCCAGTACATCTTTAAGTCCACCGTGAAATAAGTATTTTACCGCGTGCCCAGGTACCCACGTGAGTGCGTTGGTTGCGGTGCGCGGAAAATACTGTGCATCCGGATACAGTAGAAGCCGATGTGTGATTTGTTCCGGAGTCAGTCGGAGAAAATACGACAAAATTTTTCACACCAAGGACAATACGTCTTCTGCTGCACCAGATGTGACATAGTGCTCGTTCGTGTCAGGTACTCCGCAGTCTGCACATAGAGGCGAGTCCGCCATATTTATCTTGTGGAGGCGTGATCGGATGACTTGTTTACCGTTGACTGTGATCTACTGTGTCCAGTGTAACCGCGTGTATCGTCTGCCACACCACCTTCCAACTATCCTGAGGCTTTTTGGCCTCCACGATGTATGGAGGGCGCCTCTGCTGTAGGACGCGATATACAAGGTTACATAAAGTCCGAGAACACTTTCAATTACTTATTGCACAGGAACTAAACCTTATACACACGTCGTACATATTGCATTTTGAAGAGAAACTTTAAAAGTTTATTTTTTTTATTTTTTCAAACATTCGATATGCGAACCATGGGTGACCCGGCAGACGTCAATACGGTAATCGAATTCTTGCCATACCCGTCCCAGCATGAAATCTTCGACTGTGGCAGTCGTTTCCCGTACTCTCTCTCTCTGAGCCCTGCTACAATACGTGGTACAGGCGGTACATGCACCGGATCATTAATGTGTCCCCACAGAAAAAAGTCACACGGAGTGAGATTTGGTGATCGTGGGGGCCATTTCATGAAACAGCTGTCCCCTTCTATAGCAGGACCGCCGGCCGGTGTGGCCGTGCGGTTCTAAGCGCTTCAGTTTGGAACGGCGTGACCGCTACGGTCGCAGGTTCGAATCCTGCCTCGGGCATGGATGTGTGTGATGTCCTTAGGTTAGTTAGGTTTAAGTAGTTCTAAGTTCTAGGGGACTGATGACCTAAGTAGTTTAGTCCCATAGTGCTCAGAGCCATTTGAACCATTTTTATAGCACGGCCGATCCATCGATGCGGCAGCTCCGTGTTCAGGTACCCACGAAATTCACGATGAAAATGCGGTCGAGCTCCATCCTGCTGAACGATGAACGTATAGAGTCCGATTGCATTTGAGGCATCAGCCATTGCTGCAACATCTCCAAGTAGGAATATCCAGTGGCAGTGCTCTAGGCGAAAAAGAATGGCCCGTACAGTTTTCTACGTGATAAAGCAAAAAAAAAAAAACTTTGGGCAATCACTCTCCAATTCAGTGCATTCCTTTGGATGCTTTGTACCCCAGATTCGACAATTGTGCCTGTTCACTTTCCCATTACTGTGAAAAGTGGCTTCGTCGCTGAAAAGTAAGCGATCAACAATGCCATCCCCATCTTCATTCAATTGTTGCAACTGCGAACAAAACTCAAAACGTTTGTCCTCATCATTGAGCTTCTGCACGAGCTCCAATTTGAATGGTTTCATAGACAGCTTCTGTCGCAGGTCTTTCCACACTGTCACTGGAGCCATTTCGAGGTCACGGGATTCACGACCTAACGACTTCTTTGGACTCCTTATGAATGTCTCTGGTACGCACTCCACATTCACTTCACTCACACCGGGCCGTCCACTTCTCTTTGCCGGGCACAAGCAACCCGTGGTAACGTATTTGTTGCGCCAGTGGTAAATGGCCTTCCTTGTTGGTGGCTTCTTACCGTACTTGGTTCTAAACATCCGTTGAACAGCTGTAGCACACTTGTTTTTGTGGAACTCCAACACACAGAAAGCTCGCTCCGCACCTCAACTCGCCTTGTTTGCGACTAGTGCTGACTATGGGCAAATTACCAAACTACGCTCTGGTGGTACACATGAAAAAAAAAAACTTTCAGGGTTTCTCTTCAAAATGACGTATGTATGATATGTGTACAATGTTTGATTATTGTGCAATAAATAATAGAAAGTGTTACAGGACTTTATGAACATCCTGTATATCCCACACCGATGCCTATTTCGTCGGTGGTACTGCGAGACGGACATAACTATGTTAAATGTAAGAGTTCCCGGAGTAGTAGATGGGTGGGGGGTATGTCTTGCGTCGACAGCGGGAGCATAAGGGAGGAGTTAAGGACTCCAGGTACTCCAGCAGCAAACCTGTGATGGCGCCACAGCTTGATGTGCGAGCTGATGAACAGGGCCACCGCCCTGTCGTTGACATGGACTAGGCCAAGACCTCCCCTTTCTGGGGGAAGGGTCAGCAACTCATGACTTTGATTAGCATGCCTGTACCGTCGTAGACTCCGAATGCCGCTAATGGACGTCGAGCCATCAGTAACGGTACTGGAAGGAAACGCGCTTTGCGTGGAGGGCGCGATGCGAGCTGAACATTGAAGAAATGTGTCCTTTGAAGAATGTCGAGGGTCCGCAGACGAATGTTGGAGATCTAGACCTGATTTTTTTTGTAATAAGCGGCGGTACTTGAGTGCAGTAGTGCGCCGTATGTCGCCATGAAACTCTATTCTGAGACATCTGACAGTGCCACTAAGCTGTAGGGGCTCAACATACGCTGGGCTCCACCCCGTCTCCTATGGCCATGTCGACCGATTTGGTGAAGTTGAAACAGCTGTCGGAAGCCACACCGTATGTGGTAATCCATTTTAGTGCGCTGGTTACATCGTAGCGACTGCGAACCACGCGAACCAGGTCGTCTGCATATGCTGTACAGCGAAATGTGACGTCACGTAAGGTGACACCGGTGAGGCGTTGACGGAGGCCGCAGAAGAGCGGTTCCAGTGCCAGAGAGTAGAGTAAGGTCGACAGGGGGCAGCCTTGACGCACCGATCTGAAAATCGGGAGGGACCGCGTGAGACGCCCGTTAACGAGCACCTTGGAGGCCTCTCCTCGAAGGAGATGCGCCACGACGTCTGTGAATTGCTGTGGGTACTGCATGTGTGGGAGGACGGATGTCAGGTGTGATCCACTCGATCGACAGCATGGCTAAAGTCTAGTGATGCCAGCGCTCCCGGGATGCGGCGTGCCCTCGCTAGGGCGATTATGTCACGGTATCGACACAGAGCTGTGTGGTTCAAATGGCTCTGAGCACTATGGGACTTAACACCTGTGGTCATCAGTCCTCTAGAACTTAGAACTACTTAAACCTAACTAACCTAAGGACATCACACACATCAATGCCCGAGGCAGGATTCGAAACTGCGACCGTAGCAGTCGCGCGGTTCCGGACTGCGCGCCTAGAACCGCTAGACCACCGCGGCCGGCAGAGCTGTGTGGATGTTATTGATACCCCCTAGGGAAGCCTGATCTGATAAGATGACGTGAGGCAGGGTCGGTCGTATACGGTTGCTAATATTCTGGTGAATATCTACATGTTGCAGTTGACGAGTGTTAGCGGCCGATAATCATGTATTCGTGAAACAACTCTAGGTTCAAAAATGGTTCAAATGGCTCTGAGCACTATGTGACTTAACTTCTGAGGTCATCAGTCCACTAGAACTTAGAACTAATTAAACCTAACTAACCTAAGGACATCACATACATCCATGCCCAAGGCAGGATTCGAACCTGCGACCGTAGCGGTCGCTCGGCTCCAGACTGTAGCGCCTAGAACCGCACGGCCACTTCGGCCGGCCACACCTCTAGGAGTGTGAACCGGTATAATTATTCCTTCTACGAAGGCCGCAGGTGCGGCACCTCGGGGAACATAAGCTCCTGACAGATGTCTCTCAACTTGGGAGCCATTAAATACTGGAAAGTTTTATAAAACTCTACAGGGATCCCGTCGGAGCCAGGGGACTTGCTCACCGTTCCTTTACCTAAGGCGTCGATAACTTCGTTTTCCGTAATGTGGTTCAATAGTTCAGTTTGTAAATTCTGTGGGATAGTGCCATAAACCAGTCGTGAGACTCCAGTCACCGTCGTCGGGTTGGAACATTGTGTAGAATAAAGTCGTGCGTAATAGTCGAAGAAGGCTGCACCAACATTGCGTTGTGTGGTGTGGTGACGACCGACCACAGTGGTGACGGCCTGTATCGGCGCCCACCTTCGCAGTTTACGTTTTCCAATGACGTGGTGCATTGGGGGTGGTTCTGTTGCGAGTTTGTCATGTGTTCGCGCCCGAACGATCGTCCCTTCGAGGTGTCGGCGGATATGGGCTACTATCTGTGCCTTCGCACGCTGTACTGTTATCTGTCGTTTCGGAGTGGGTGGCAAGATGGCACATTCGCGAAGGATGGTGAAATAAAAATCGAGGGTCTGCCGCCTCCAAGCAGCGGTCTCACGACCATACGTAATAAAGGTTCTCCTTAGGGCCGGCTTGGTGCAGTTTAACCACCAAATGATCGGTGTAGATTACGTCGGGAGGCGGCTGACGCACGCAGTCTACGTGTCCTCGATGGCGCGTCGACAATCCGGAGATGAGCAAGGTTTAATTTCCAGGGATGTCGGCTGCGCCACTCCTGTTGGCGACGAAGGGTGACGTCACATATGTAGGTCTCATGATCAGAAAAGGCTACTGGCCACCTCCACGTCGCTCACTGTTGCTGCGAGAGAACGGGAGACGTAAATCCTATCAATGCGACTAGATGAGTCACTCGTGAAGTGAGTATATCCTGGTCGATTTCCTCGGACATGCTCCCATGTATCTACCAGCTGGAGATCGCTGACGAGTGTTCCAAATTCGAGGCACGGTGAATCGCGTGCCAGCTGATCTTTAGGTGCTTGGATGCTTCTGAAATCGTCCCCGAATACGAAGCCTGCCCTGCAAAAGCGGTGCTACTCCTTCTGCTAAGAAGAGCGATCGCGACGGCGATTCGTTCCGGAAGGGGCGTACACATTGATAAACTGGACGCCTAGCACCGTTTGGGCCATTCCTCTTCCACCGGAGAGATATCGTAGTTCGTCCGCCTCGAGGCCCTCCCTGAGGAGAATTGCGGCTCCACTGTTAGTTGGCGCGGCGTGGGGCACATGAGCCGTATAACCATACACACCTGTGAAATTGGCGACGAAGACTTCTTGGAGAAAGACAGTGCCAACGTCTGCTGGATTCAGCATGTCTTGGAGCAGCGATAACTTCGTACGTGTCCGAATGGTGTTAATGTTCTTCGTTGCTAACCGATAAGTCTGTAGAACGTCTCCTGCAATGGGGGCGGACGTCAGCGTCGGGCCTGTAATCTGCAGGTCGCGTCTGTGCCGTCATCTGTTGCTACTCGGGAGGGGCGAGTTGTGGGAGGAGACACCCCTCTCCACATCCACCACAGCGGGCGTAGAATCGTCGTCAGTGTCGTCCGCCCGAGGTCTGTAAGTTAACAGTGACTGCGGTAGAACACTTGTGAGTTGAGTGACCAAGAGTGAATCCACAGTTGTTTCTGGTTGTGTACCAATGGCTGGCGCTATGCTTGTGATATGTTTGCCAGAGACAGCGGAGACGGGTATGTCGAAATCAGAGAAAGTGACAGGTGAGGGCGATCCTGTGCCATCCATTTTTCTCGTCTCGTCGGCCGTCCGGTCTTCAACTGGAGAAGACGTCTGCTGGAGGCAATTGTCTGACGGTGTGCGACGTCTCTTTTTATGTTTCCTCGGTGACCTTTGTTTGGGGACGTGTCACCCCTGCATAATTGAGGGGGAGGGCCGTGAGCGTAGGAGGCGGTGCCGCGTCACCGCAACCAGAACCAGTACGATGTCGTTCATCGTACATTACGATTGTGCGTCATCCACCTATGGTTAAGTAGGATGGTACGTGTTTCTTTAATTCAATTTTGACTTGTCGGACGCCGTTGAGAACCTGGTATGTCTCGAACGTGTTCCATTTTTCAGCCACGTGGCTATTTACCGTCCCATAGGGGCCGAAAGCCTAATTTAATTCGACTACATTCCATTACCGTTGTTTTACTTTTGTTGATGTTCATCTTTTCAAGAAACTATCCGTTCCGTTCAACTGCTCTACCTCGTCCTTTGCCGTGTCTGACCGAATTACAGTGTTATTGGTAACAGTCAAAATTCGTTTTTCTTCTCCTAGAACTTAAGTAACCTTTCCAGGTTTCCCATTCTGTTCCTTCACTGCTTGCTCCATGTACAGATTGAATAACATTCGTGATAGGCTGTAATTCTGTCTCATCCCCTTCAAAATCACTGCTTCCCTTTCATATCTTTCGACCCTTATGGCTGCGGTCTTGTTTCTGTACAAGATGTAAATGACCTTACACTAGCTGTAGTTTATCCCTGCTAACTTCAAAATTTCAAGGAGCATAGTCTTGTCAACATTTTTATCTTGTTACAATAGCAAAAAGTTAAATAATTGTGTAGGTGGTAATATTTTGTCCGCTTTCTTCGTTTCAACAGTTCCGGCCGGTGTGGCCGAGCGGTTCTAGACGCTTCAGTCTGGAACCGCTCGACCTCTACGGTCGCAAGTTCGAATCCTGCCTCGGGCATGGATATGTGTGATGTCCTTAGGTTAGTAAGGTTTAAGTAGTTCTAAGTTCTAGGGGACTGATGACCTCAGCTGTTAAGTCCCATAGTGCTCAGAGACATTTGAACCATTTTTTTTCGTTTCAACAGCTTTGATAGAAGGAACATTTTTAATTAACACTGAAGCGTTTAGAAGTTCGTTATTCGAATGGACTACGCAACTGAAACGTTTTCTTCCGTAATCATAGTTGCCGAAATATGGTTTCAAACGTTTTTGGGGTAGGCAGTAGGTAAATACCAGAAACAGTAGCTTTATTTACAGTAGTAGGTACAAAAGGAAGATATGGATGATGAAGTGGATAATGTACATATTTCACCTAGGTATGGGTACATGTACGACAGGAGGGAAGTGATTCCTTTGTCAACTTTACCTACATGTATCTGCAAAATGATTCACCAAAAAGTAGTAAAACTTTAAGTTTTATAAAAAATAGTATAAAAGAAAGTCACAAAAGGAAAGCTTCCTAAGGTACTCCATCCCCTTGGTACCACCGTAAACGGTGCCGCCGATGAGCGAGTAGCCGTTAGACAAAGAGACCACAGTTTGCAGTCGCCTTCCCACTGTAGAGCGTGAAATTTCGTGCCTTGAAGACCTGTTAAATGTGGTTGCAACAGCATCGCCGTTTGATGTGAGCCCCATCTTCCAGTTTCCTAATGATTATTCTTTGTGTGAAGTCATAACACTGTTGTCTCCGGGCCTTGTTTTGAACGGTCTCTTCAACTGCCTCGTTTTGCGGGACCAGCCGCTTTTCGTGCTATAGTCACTCTTACCTCACGCCATGTGACAACCAACTTCGTTTGCACCTCTGGGACATCCCTGGCAACACGATCCCGCGCTTTCATACATCTCTACTGAGTGGTTAATATGTTACCTTACTTAATCTACTTCGTCCTGCTAAGCAGTATATCATGAGGAAATGCAGTACTGGTGCAAATACGTAAAGATACATAACTGTATGTTCAAACATCTGGAACCTTTCAGTACAATCAAAAGTAGAAAGACGTTTCAATGTTGGAAAAGATTAGGTACAGGATAGTCAATCCCATGTGGGCTATTACAATTTGTCTCCAGTTCCGCACTAAATCAGCAGTTCTGAGTTCTGTAGTTCAAGGCCCAAAAATAATACAATAAGACCGTTCTTCCTACTTTCAGCTGAGAGAAAGAAAGAGACAGAGAAAGAGAGAGAGAGAGAGAGGGAGAGAGAGAGAGAGAGAGAGAGAGAGAGAGAGAGAGAGAAAGAGAGAGAGAGAGAGAGAGAAGGGGAGGGAGGTGTTGAATGCTACCGACGCTAACAGATGTGTTATTCACAACTGAATATCTCTACCTGGGCGTAATTTTCCGAAATAATCACAAAGGAACGCTGATTTTCCTTACCATCTGAACTAACACGCGACTTCAGATGTACTCTGTATGAACATAACACGAAAGCAACTAGGTCTGCAAAACACGAAAGTGATACACACATGAACTGTACAGATTAAATCAAAAACACGCAAGCGATCTGCATCCTCGTCGGTACGGTACGAAAACTGGCACCAGAACGGCTTCCTGCGGTGAACATGTCGCGAACTGAAGTTTTCGCGGCGAGTCTTCAACCCGTCTGCTGCACCCCAAAGGCCTTAAGCCGTGCGCGACATACCACACTTCTCCGCTCACTATCAGATACAGTTATGCTAGTCAGCCGGACATACGCAGCTGCCACGGCGTAGCAGAGAGATGAAGCAAGTGTTCCCAATTCAAGGCCGCCATTTGTAGGGATAATATGAATACTGTCTTATGATTTAAAGGGTGTGACAGACAAAGAAATGAAACCGAAGAACAAAATGAAACTATTTTTACTTCACAACTCCTACTCAATAATTAATGTATTAAATGAATGTAGTTTCTTAGTTAGTCGGCTGAGTGGCCGAGCGGTTCTAGGCGCTTCAGTCTGGAACGGCGTGACCGCTACGGTCGCAGGTTCGAATCCTGCCTCGGGCATGGATGTATGTGATGTGCTTAGGTTAGTTAGGTTTAAGTAGTTCTAAGTTATAGGGGACTGATGACCTCAGAAGTTAAGTCCCATAGTGCTCAGAACCAGTTGAACCACAGTTTCTTAGTTATCTATAATAGGTGTCCATCAAAAGACGGGAAGTAATAGACATTGATACGTGATTCCTCCATCGTACCACACTTACACACCATATCTTAAATACCATAAAAGAGGGAGGGGCATGGAGTCATGGTTGGTAGTCACATTTTATAATTAAGACAATTTGTTGACATTACGCCTTTAAAAATT
The DNA here is from genome assembly GCF_023864275.1 of Schistocerca cancellata. Lineage (NCBI taxonomy): Eukaryota > Metazoa > Arthropoda > Insecta > Orthoptera > Acrididae > Schistocerca > Schistocerca cancellata. The sequence goes on from NC_064630.1 coordinate 715,999,222, forward strand.
TGAGAATTACAAATTGTGGACGAGCCACTAGATAGAGCTTTGCAAATAAAGTCAGAAACCCAACGTACTCTGTACTCAAACAGTCCCTTATTAAGAAAACGGAATTACTGACAAACTTCAGAAATTCAAACTCCCATATAGGATTTCCCTGAAAATACATATAATAAAACAGTTACAAGTAAAGGGTGACTCAATGACACTTGAACACTAGTGCCAAGCTAAGATCCAATTACGAAACGTGATAGAACCACTTAAATAAAAAAAAAAACTACAGCAGAAACATTGATCTTTAAAAATCCACGTCACGTGCTCAAACGTGTTAAAAAAATTGCTAGAAAAGGCTTCACAAGGAACTCAGCAGATGCTATGCAGTTTAAGTTTTAGCCAGTTGCCAGTCCCTAATATTTAAGGAAACAAGTTCATATATGAACAGGTTACATACAATATGTATTTATATATACACCAGCTGAAACCTCCTTGGTGGAAAGAAGATAAATACTAAACTTTGGAAGGCGATATGTGAACAACTCCCGGTAGTGGCCAGGTTCTTAAACACTGCTAGGCCTAGACCTCGGATGACATCTGACTCCCCACCAAGGCGCTGGCACAATCAAAAGTTTCTGCCCGAATCACAAAGACATTCCAGTAACTCTGAAACATAGAAACATTCGGCAGAACCCTTGACTCACTTACACATGGACAACTGTATCAATAAAGTGCAGGCTTTAAAAGTAGTAACCTTTAATCATTTGATTGCAAGAGACACAAAGCACTAGAAAAACTTCTGAGAAAACTTTCAAATAACGGCCACCATTTAACCAGGCCAAATCGACTCTTCCACACCGTCTTAAGGTTCGATTTTGAGAGTCTCACCATAATAACAAAGTTTAAATGGCTCTGAGTGCGTCGGTGAACAAACACAATTACGACGACTCACTTCACATCAGGTACACAATACGAGGGAGCAGGTTCCACAGCTTCACCGCTTCCCTTCGAATTTTGTTCCCAGCGGTGTCACAGTATCTCCAAGCTGCCCATGTCGGCAACGAATTTCACACCACAACATGTAACGTTTATCACGCTCGGTCGGCAGCCGGTGACACTCGTCTCCCCGCGAATGTCACGAGATCTCGAGGGTTACCCGTCGAAGGATCACAACCAACTCGTTCCCACGCCCGGGTTCCCGGGTTCGATTCCCGGCGGGGTCAGGGATTTTCTCTGCCTCGTGATGACTGGGTGTTGTGTGATGTCCTTAGGTTAGTTAGGTTTAAGTAGTTCTAAGTTATAGGGGACTGATGACCATCGATGTTAAGTCCCATAGTACTCAGAGCCATTTGAACCATTTGAACAACCAACTCGCTTCGCCCGCCCACTCGGAAGATAATATCTGAGAAAAACAAAGATAGCTCAACCACAATCGATCTCAACGATACATGAACGAAATAACACTGGCCCCAGCTCGTCACGGCTCAGATATCCATTCAAGAAAGTAGCGTTTGTTTCTTACCAGCAGGCGCGAAAATGAGTCACGTTATTGATTCAAGGTAGCTGCGTAAAACTTATAAAGTAGCCTACAGTGAGATTGTTTTATGATTCACCAAGTTTCTCACTTTCGGTTCCTGTTTAATATTTCTGACACAGTTCTGCGCCTGTATTCTGCGCTTATGTCCCACTTTTTAATTTATTTCTGTATGCCATAAATTTATCTAACTTCTTTTCCACAATTTTATCCTAATTTTACTTCAACTAACTTGGACTTGAATAATTATAATCTCCACTATAACTGGAACAAGCCACTTCGCATTTACACTTTTTTCAAGCAATAGGCAGAGAGAGTCGTTAAGAACGTTATTTGCACCCGGTATGTCATTGTGTATGCAATGTGTTAACAGATATTTCACACCATTTACTAAGTGCAAACACAGCGCTGCCCTGGAAATGGCGGCTACAATCTGGCAACGCTGCACTATCGCCAGTGAGCAGTCTCATTTTTAGTAAGCCTAAGGCCGGACTTAGTAGCCTACGACAATTTCTTCATCATTCACTAACTGCAATTACTTCCACCATCTCCTCACGAAATTTTTTAATGTAATCGTGTGTCGTTGCTTTGCACTTGGCGGAACACAGTCATTGAATGTAAAGCGTGATGTGCTTAGTTCAACTGCACTCGGGAAAGATTTATTTTCTTTAGCTGGTTTGCTGCTCCACTGCGTGTTAACATTCATAACTTTGGACCTATTCATTGTTGCCATTGTCGCAAGGTGCGTGAGAAAAGTTTGTTAGGGCCAGTTTAACACCGCAGTAGTACACAATAAGATCACGCACAGTTAGGCATTGTATTTCAAAATTATCTTGGGCGTCATCTTAGGTAAATTGCTGTTCAGATTGCATTTGTTTGTCAGTCTTTTTCTTCAGTGCGGTGTTACATGTTCGCCTGTGCATCATTTAATGTTGGGAATTTTATTTAGTCGGTCTGAGTTCGTAAAATTACAAGACAATTTAATAAAAGCGTTTTGGATATTTCGTCTTTCAAAATTCGATTTGTAATTTTATGAGGATCTTTACTCTGTTAAATTTGTGTGTTGGAACTGGAGTCACGTACTATGACGTCACGTATTGTAGCACTGTTCACTTCACTGCATAATACATACAAAATTTCACACAGTAGTTGCTTTATCATACAGTTTTATGTTTTCTAGTTATTTTTGGTAAAAGTTAATTGCAATATATACTACTGGCCATTAAAATTGCTACACCACGAAGATGACGTGCTACAGACGCGAAATTTAACTGACAGGAAGAAGATGCTGTGATATGCAAATGATTAGCATTTTAGAGCATTCACACAAGGTTGGCGGCAGTGGCGACACCTACAACGTGCTGACATGAGGAATGTTTCCAGTCGATTTCTCATACACAAACAGCAGTTGACCGGCGTTGCCTGGTGAAACGTTGTTGTGTTGAATCGTGTAACGAGGAGAAATGCGTACGATCACGTTTACGACTTTGATAAAGATCGGACTGAAGCCTATCACGATTGCGGTTTATCGTATAGCGACATTGCTGCTCGCGTTGGTCGAGATCCAATGACTATTAACAGAATATGGAATCGGTGGGTTCAGGAGGGTAATACGGAACGCCGTGCTGGATCCCAACGGCGTCGTATCATTAGCAGTCGAGTTTTTTTCGGATGAATCCAGGTTCTGTTTACAGCATCATGATGGTCGAATCCGTGTTTGGCGACATCGCGGTGAACGTACGTTGGAAGCGTGTTTCGTCATCGCCATACTGGCGTATCATCCGGCGTGATGGTATGGGGTGCCATTGGTTACACGTCTCGGTCACCTCTTGTTTGCATTGACGGCACTTTGAACAGTGGACGTTACATTTCAGATGTGTTACGACCCGTGGCTCTACCCTTCATTCGATCCCTGCGAGACTCGACATTTCAGTAGGATTAATGCACCACCGCATGTTACAGGTCCTGTACGGGCCTTTCTCGATACAGGAAATATTCGACTGCTTCCCTGGCCAGCACATTCTCCAGATCTCTCACCAATTTAAATCTTCTGGTCAATGGTGGCCGAGCAACTGGCTCGTCACAATACGCCAGTCACTACTCTTGATGAACTGTGGTATCGTGTTGAAGCTGCATGGGCAGCTGCACCTGTACACGCCATCCAAGCTCTGTTTGACTCAATGCCTAGGCGAATCAAGGTCGTTATTACAGCCAGAGGTGGCTGTTCTGGGTACTGATTTCTCAGGATCTATGCACCCAAATTGCGTGAAAATGTAATCACATGTCAGTTCTAGTATAATATATTTGTCCAATGAATACCCGTTTATCATCTGGATTTCTTCTTAGTGTAGCCATTTTAATGGCCAGTAGTGTAGTTAGAGAGTAGCGACTCATTTCATCATATAGTGTTTACGTAATCACATCATTTGCAATGTTGATATTCATACTATAACACAGACAGTCACAAAATATAAGAATAGGAAACCAGCCTACATCGCAACAACAGACAATAAAAAACAAAACGGTTACATATTGTCAAATGAAATGATGATAGGGAACGACGCGCTTCTGTCAAGGCTGTTAGTTGTTCATGCAGATTGTCATACAGGCCACTGTTTCTCTGTTAAGGAGACATGGATACGTCGACGGCCCCATGTTCTCTGTCATATACCGTGTGTCAGTTGAAGCGGTGTCCTGTGACTCGGTGGTCGGATGTGTCAAAAATTATTGCCGGCCGGAGTGGCCGATAGGTTCTAGGCGCTTCAGTTTGGAACCGCGCGACCGCTACTGTTGCAGGTTCGAATCCTGCCTCGGGCATGGATGTGTGTGATGTCCTTAGGTTAGTTAGGTTTAAGTAGTTCTAAGTTGACCTCAGATGTTAAGTCCCATAGTGCTCAGAGCCATTTGAACCAATTTTTGTCAAAAATATCCGTGGAACTGGTCCGTCTCAGAAATACGCTCATGTGTGGCCAACCACTCTGTAAAAGACGCCAAAGGACTAGAAAGACCAACTGAGCGAAATGGTCAGTGTCTTGAAAGAGGTTGTAAGATGAACCATCACCCAGACTATAACAAATTCACACCATATTCCCGTCAATGTCAACAAGCGCTGTTCTCGCCAAACCCAGTACAAAGCGAGTGGGCGAGGACTGGTAAATGTCGCGAACTCCCGCGGCAGCACAGCCGGTGGAGGCGCTGACCGGCCCGTATAACTGGATTCGCCGATGAGGGCTCGGTGGGCGGGTGTCGGCCGGGGGCAGAGCTTCGGTCGCCGCGGATCAATTTTCAATTCCGCGAGCGGCACCGCAAACAGCGGGGCTGCCGGCCGTTCGGTTTAGAGGGGGACGCCGGGGCGGCGGCGCTGCAGTCCAACTCCTGCTGTGCGAATCCTTCGCAGCATTTGCGTGACTGTCGGTTTCCCATTCATCTCGACAGAAACGAGATGACATTGTTTCGGCACAATGCTATTCTATTCTTTTTAAAGTTAAATGAAAGATAGTACATAACCATACCAGACAAATAATTATTCACCATCAGGGTACATGATATTAATGTCGTCTCACTGTGCTTCTACGAGGGCAATTGAACCGTGAATTTACTTTCAAAACTTTTTCTTAAGAATTTACTACTTTATTTACGAGCTATTTATCAAGAACATTAACAGATTTAATCACACTATATGAGCGTGGAAGTAGTTGTCAGTGAAAACAAATCAAATTTCTTTCAACAAATTTAAATTTTATTCTTAAAAGCCTTTTTTTTTCTTTCTTCCTTTTTTTTAAACATATTTAAAATTATAATCAGAAAGCACCCTCTAAATATCAAGTTACAGTTTATTCAGAGGCAGAAAGAACAAATTTTTGACAGTATGAGCTTTCAGGCTGAGAACCTTCCCGCTCCCTTTTGACACGACCGTAGTCACGACCGCTCACAACAACCTCTGAAAGACTACACTGGTGCCAGTCTGCAACACACCACATTATTTAAACTAAAACTTTTAACAGCTCACACAAGCAAATAAACCATGCACCCCATAGGATGGATGGAAATGGTACAAAGCACTAACGTTAAAAGATTAACTTGCCACCGAAGGTGCAACTTGATTTAAAAAAAAAAGTCTTACGGTGGAAGGGTGGCAACTTTATATAGTAAAATGACCATTTAAATAAAAACCCCATGAAATGCAGTCTTACATAAAATATACAAGGTTGGCCAAACATGCTCTACATTACAGATATACCACCTCTCAAGATGATAGGCAAGATAAAAACATATTTCAGGAATTCGGCCGTTATACGTCAAGCAATAAATTCGTTAACACCGAATCCGACAAACATGACAGAGGCAGCTATGAACGTACTGCAGACCGTCAGACAGACAGACAGACACTAACTGCCTAACAAATGCGGACGGGAGACAGACGAGCAAGCTGGGGACGAGAGACTGACCAAGAAACAAGTAGAATTTAACAAGTAAATAAAAAAAACATATCACGAATCACTTAACTTCTAATAAGCTGCGATGTCTGCCGAAGACCTGGCTCAGCACCCCCAAAATGCTCTCCCGAACCGCCCGCTGCCAGCCGCCTCAACGGACGCAGGAAGGCGCGCCGATCTCCCGTCTCACGGCGTCGCAGCTCGCCCCGGCCAGACCGATGACGTGGGTTGACTCCTGTTGCTCTCGTGTCGGCCGCGAAGCCACTACCCCTCGCTATACGGCGCGGCCCACTGGACTGACGTGGCGAGCTCACATGCGCCGACGCTCAAGGTGGACAAGTCATCTTGTGTGTCAGTGCGCGACCGACCAACCGATCGATCCAACCGCCAGTGACCATTGCCTGAACAAACTCGAGCAGACTGGCGGCCTCACACATACTAGCACTCAGGATGACAGACAGACACTGACTGCCCTACACTGATTCGGCTTACCAACTGACCAGACTCGGTAAGCGAGCTCATAGCGCCCCTTAAATGCACTATAACACGCTACCCTTCCCCTTTCCCACCAGAGGGAGACACCAAAGCTGCGATAGCCACAGGGGCGCCACCGCCAGAAACGGAGGGCGACTGCTTTACACTACGCGCTGCGGCGCGCTCTTCTAAACAATTTTTTACCTCGGCTCAGTAATCCCAAAAGTAAGGTCTCTTATTTTTTATAAGTACATAGACTTTATTTCTACAATGGTTCACATCAATTTACAGCTTGAACATTTAGCTATTTTTCAACATAATCACCATGTCTCTCGATGCATTTTTGTAGACGCTGTGGCAGTTTTTGTATGCCCATCTCATACCAGCTCGTCGCCATGCTGTTCAGAAAGTTATGAACCTCTGAATCGCTTTCCGGCCAAATGTTGTTTTAACCTATGGAACAGGTGATAGTCACTGGCCGCCAAGTCAGGACTGTAGAGTGGGTGGGTGATTACGTTGCGCTGAAACTGTTGCAGGAGTGCAACGGTTTACCGAGCGATGTGTGGGCGAGCGTTGTCATGAAGAATGTGTACGCCTTTGCTTAACATTCCTTTTCTCCAGTTCTGAATTGCCCGTTGGAGTTTTTTCAGAGTCTCACAGTACCTGTCAGAGGTAATTGTGTTCCCAACGATTCAGCTCCGACGACGAGGTGAAAGAAGAGGTTCATAACTTTCTGAACAGCATGGCGGCGGGCTGGTATGACATGGGTATTCAAAACCTGCCACAGCGTCTACAAAAATGCATCGACATAAATGCTGATTATCCCGAAAAACAGGTAAATTTTCAAGCTGTAAATTGATCTAAACCCCTGTAGAAATAAACAGGTCTATGTACTTATAAAAAAATAGGAGACCTTACTTTTGGAATTACCCTCGTACCCTCGTACCAGCTATTACACTGGGCTCAACTCGACGAGTCCACAGTTTTCTTCAGAAATTCCATATTGAGCTGAAGCCTCTGAATAATGATTAGATACCAAAGGGTTGCTGACTACTACAGTTCACCCGCTGTTCGAAATAGTACCAAACATTTCCTAAGCGTTTAAGATCAGATCATTTAGCTTGCCAGTCCAAGTACGTTAGTGAAGCTGAATGTTAGGCAAACCAGGGACGTATGTGTTACCTTGGAAGACGTGAATGTCCACAGTGTACTTATCTTGAAGCTACAAAAAGGACACGCTTAGTCCACAAGTACGTTGGAGTAAACATACTGGTCCATGTTGACGGTAATGTAAGTGAAGGACCAAAGTCGTGGAACGGGAAAAACTCGCAAAACGTAGCAGAACCACTTCTGGCATGAACTGCACCCTCCACACGCTGTGAGGTAAAGCTGTCAGTAAATCACTAGTGCGTTAGACGCCTTAAACCTTTCGTAAAAGAGGCTAAGTTGCGGCACTTGATGCCACACTACAAGCTTCCAGTCAGCTATTGTCCAGGTTATGTGTTGTTTCATGGACCTTATGGTCTAGGAGTAGTGTGTCTAACAAGTAATAAAAACGATGTCGGTCTCAGGTCCTGACACCTCCACTGCTTAAATTTTGAATAAAAATCGTCAGCGATGGCGCCCGATGACTTCCGGCCTAAGAAGTCACCCTTATGCAGCCAACGGCCTCGTCAAAAATGGCGGAGGAGCGAACAAAGGTTTAGGGTACTCACTAGCCCTTTGGGTGGGAAACTGCCTCTAAAGGTGGAAAATTCAACAATGATCAACGTCATGAGGATGCCAAATGCAATGGAAATCACTGCATTAAAGACACATAACGTGTGTCCAGAGCACATGTGGTCTGTAACTGAAAAGTGTCTCGATAATCTGTTCATTGGCAAGAGATTCGGGTATAGTAACCCATTCGGATCTTAGGAAGGGGACTGCCCACGGGGAGGGGACCATGATAAAAAACTGAATAACCAACGAAAGAACTGAATAACGAAACATGTCGAAGCGTGAAATGTCAGGTGTTCGAACGTGGCAGGGAAGCTAGAAAATCCGAAAAGGGAAATGCTAACGCTTTAATGCTAAATTATCCTACGGAGCAGTTCAGGTATACATGTCGAAGACGCAAGCCGAGGATGAAGAGATAGAGCAAGTATGTGAGGATACTGAACGAATAATTCAGTACCTAAAATAAGATAAATATCTAATAGACATAGGGGATAGAAAGAGGATGTAAGGGAAGGAGCAGAAGAAAGGGTTACAGGAGAATGTGGACTTGGGACAAGGAATGCGAGAGGAGAGCGACTAACTGAGTTCTGTTCAAGTGTTCAAATGTGTGTGAAATCTTATGGGACTTAACTGCAAAGGTCATCAGCCCCTAAGCTTATACACTACTTAACCTAAATTATCCTACGGACAAACACACACACCCATGCCCGAGGGAGGACTCGAACCTCCGCCGGGACCAGCCGCACAGTCCATGACTGCAGCGTCTTAGACCGCTCGGCTAATCCTGCGCGGCTGAGTTTTGTAATAGATTCCAGCTGGTAATAGCAAATACTCTGTTCCAGAATGACAAGAGGAGGAGTTGTACGTAGAAAATGCCAGGTAATACGGGAAGATTTCAGTTGGATTACATCATGGTCAGACAGAGATTCCGAAATCAGTTTCTGGATTGTGAGGAGGACCCAGAAGCAGATGTAGACTCAGATTACAATTTAGCAGCAATGAAGAGTAGGGGGCCGGCCAGAGTGGCCGCGTGGTTCTAGGCGCTACAGTCTGGAACCGCGCGACTGCTACGGTCGCAGGTTAGAATCCTGCCTCGGCATGGGTGTGTGTGATATCTTTAGGTTAGTTAGGTTTAAGTAGTTCTAAGTTCCAGGGGACTGATGACTTCAGAAGTTAAGTCCCATAGTGCTCCGAGCAATTTGAACGGTATTTTATTAACATCGTGTAAAGGCTGGACGCCGGCATAACATGGGGGGCTGGCCGGCCGATGCAACGCGGCACCGTGGCGCTGTTATGAATTGCTAAGACTATTGTTACACATAACACGCCGCCGCCGCTGCTGCGACGCGACTGCGCACAGCACTCGCACGTGATTAGCGTGTGGTACCGCTGTGAGTGGAAATCTGCGCTGGCGGTCCGCTTTAAGTAACCGTGTTTCCGAAATGGCCTTGCGTACGTTTAGCGTCAGCTGCTATATCGTCTCGAAAAGCACCGCCAGTTTTACCAGCTGGGTTTCTCACAGCTGCCTCGGTGAATGTTTAACTCTAATAAACTGCTGTACACGCAAATGAGAGAAATACTGGAAATCTCCCCACCCCGATCCTTTAATGAACCTGACTCCCATGTATAAAACGGCGTCTAGCGTCTGTTTACTTTACAAACAAATTAAACAGTTGGCGTTAAGCGTTTACAGCTTTTATGGTTGAAGAAGCAGACTCCTAATCATCTTGTTTCCAATAGTTTCACATTATTCACCCGCACAAAACAAACAACGTCCGAACAGACCTTTAAGGCCAAATGGTACCGGCCGCCATGTCATTCTCAGCCCTTAGGCGTCACCGGAAGCCGATACAGAGGACCATGTGGTCAACAAACCGCTCTCCATGCCGGTAACAGTTTCCGTGACCGGTGCCGCTGTTTCTCAGTCAGGTACGGTAGGCAATAATGTCTCTATCTACAAAGCTTTCAAGTCCACCAACACTAGGTACTCCAGAACCTCCACGTACAATAGCTACAGTAAGCCAACCATTACCATGTGAAAAGGTATCATTCATGTCTATACTAAAATTAAGTTTGTTAATTCAATGTTCTCAATTGTTTTATAAATTGTTTGTTTAGAACGACGACGGTATCGTCTGTAGGGCATCGTGGCGGCGTTCAATGCAGTTGCCTGTGCAGCAGCAGCAGCGCGAGTGATCCGCTGCGCGGAGCTCGCTCGCTTATATAGGGAGCGGGGACTTTAACTTTTTCTCGGACTTTGAATATTTCACAGTGCCAGCAGCGCGCGTTATCCCGGACGGGAGCACTAGGCCGTACTAGAGTCTGCTCTCTCCTTGCATATATGGTTTCTCACCTATGTGAGAATGTGTGAGGTGAAGGGTATTGTCTGTTGACATTTCCTTCTATTTGAGTGTTCTATTTTTGTGGCATGTTGGCTATGCCCCTAACTTTTGGTTCTGGCCTAACTTTTTTATGCGTTGTTGTTTTGATATAGTGTTTGGTTCAGTGCAGGATTGATTTTGGTCTCCTGAATTTCGTTGGGGTGTTGGGGTAATTCCCTAGTGTATTTATGAGTGGGTTTTCGGAGTTTCGTGCATTTTGACAAAATGCGGCCGCGAGTTCTCGAAATCTTTCAGTCAGCATTTTCATTCCCGCGGCTTCATGTGTGTCTGCCGTGGGGAATTGAGGGGGGACGTGTAATAACCCGCGGCAGTGCCCGGTTTTGAGTTTTCTGCAGCCTCGCTATGTGCGATTTGGCTGCATATCCCCACACCGGACAGGCATACTCGAATATTGGTCTCACTAAACTGCAGTAGAGCCTGACTCCAGTTGTTGCTGCGAGGCTGCTACTGCAGTTTAGCAGTGGGTACAAGTCATTCAGCCTGGCGCTTGCCTTATTTCTGAGGTCGTTAATGTGTGTACTCCAGGTAAGGCGCTGGTCTAAAGTGACCCCCAGGTACTTTGCAGTTTTTTTCCACGGGATTTCACGCATGTGGAGCCTAAGTGTTATGTTTTGTCTTTGGCGGTGTGCAATGGGTCGTTTGCCTTTTCGTTGTGTGAACATGATTGCTTGTGTTTTGTCACTGTTTAATGTTATCCTCCATTTCTTGGCCCATGTGTCCGTGTTGTTGAGGAGGTTTTGTATTCTTCGTGTGACAAGTGTTCTGTTTGTGCTGGTGGCAAAAAAGGCCGTGTCATCTGCATACTGGGCTGTGTGGGTCTGTGGGGCAGTCGGTGTATCGGCTGTGTACAAGTTGTACAACACTGGGCCTAACACCGAGCCCTGTGGGACTCCAGCTCGTATGCCTCGTGTACTCGATTTGGCAGTGTCTACTTTGACACAGAATTTTCGATTTGCTAGGTAGCTGCGCAGTAGCTTAACGACTTGGCCGGGGAACCCTAACGTGTAAAGTTTGTAGAGTAGTCCAGTGTGCCACACACTGTCGAATGCCTTGGCTACATCGAGTAGCACTAGGCCGCAGTAACCTTTCCGGTTGAAGGCGTCTGTGGCGGCTTCGACTACTCTCATAAGTTGTTGGGGTGCTGAGTGTTGATTGCGAAATCCGAATTGGAATTGGGGGAGCATTTCTTCTCTGCGTATGTATCGTTCTATGTGAACCAATAGGAGGCGCTCGTAGAGTTTACTGAGAGTGGGGAGTAAACTTATGGGGCGGTGGTGCTGGGGAAAGAGTGGGTCTTTTCCAGGCTTAGCGATCGCGACCACTTCCGCGTGTTTCCACTGCTTCGGGAATGTTTGTGTTCGCGTGATCTCGTTGAATATTTCTGTCAGTTTTTCTATCGCTAGCTGGGGCAGGTGTTTAAGCAGTTCATTGGTGAGGTTGTCATGACCTGGGGCTTCCTTTGGGTAGAGTCTGCTGGCGCGCAGCTCCCTATATAAGCGAGCGAGCTCCGCGCAGCGGATCACTCGCGCTGCTGCTGCTGCACAGGCAACTGCATTGAACGCCGCCACGATGCCCTACAGACGATACCGTCGTCGTTCTAAACAAACAATTTATAAAACAATTGAGAACATTGAATTAACAAACTTAATTTTAGTATAGACATGAATGATACCTTTTCACATGGTAATGGTTGGCTTACTGTAGCTATTGTACGTGGAGGAACAGGAGTACCTAATGTTCCAGGACTTGAAAGCTTTGTAGATAGAGACATTATTGCATATCGTACCTCAATTGACCTCACAAGAGCTGAGTGCACCCCGCTTGCCAACACCACTCGGCAGACCCGGATGGTGACCCATCCAAGTGTTAGCCAAGCCGAACAGCGCTTAACTTCCGTGATCTGACGGGAACCAATGCTACCACTGCGGGAAGGGTGTTGGCATTATTCACCCACAGGCTAATAAAAATTCCAAACCAAAACTATTTACAAGACTTGTTCTAAGTCGCTAAGTGCTCTTTGTATCAAACTCTGGATGGGTGTTGTCAAGGTAATTTGCGGTCCGTTATAATAAAATCTAGTTTTTCACGCATCTGAATGTGTACGACATCACTCCTTCTGAACTATGAGTCGTACAACGATATAATTTTACAAGTACATTCAGTGGTATATGTAGTCACTGTCTGCACACTGTGTTGCAAATAGAGCTAGTTGTAAAGAAGTAACAAATTACATCGTCATACTTCATGCTCAAATCTTATTACATAAACATAGAAAATGTAGTAAATGCCACGCGGGATTAGCCGAGCGGTGTTATGCGCTGCAGTCATGGACTGTGCGGCTGGTCCCGGCGAAGGTTCGAGTCCTCCCTTGGACATGGGTGTCTGTGTTTCTCCTTAGGATAATTTAGGTTAAGTAGTGTGTAAGCCTAGGGACTGATGACCTTAGCAGTTAAGTCCCATAAGATTTCACACACATTTTTTTTGTAGTAAATGGTAAACATTTTTTTCTTTTAGTGTTTTAGTCTGAGAAAAATTGTTTTTTTGGAAGTCGTCAACTGCTCTCATTCTCAAATACTGTATAAATACAGCGTGAGTAAATTGCGTATTATAGACACATCCAATGGAAATGGAAATGCCGTGTGGCTAGGGCCTCCCGTCGGGTAGACCGTTCGCCTGGTGCAAGTCTTTCGAGTTGACGCCACTTCGGCGACTTGCATGTCGATGAGGATGAATTGATGATGAAAGACACACAACACCCAGTCATCACGAGGCAGAGAAAATCTCTGGCCCCGCCGGGAAGCGAACCCGGGACCCCGTGCATGGGAAGCGAGAACGCTACCGCAAGACCACGAGCTGCGGACATAGACACACCAAAAAAGTTTTGCATCACCTCGGTTCCGAGAGTTTCGGAACCTGTAAGGAAAATTGGAATAGAGATCAACATAAACATCATTTCCGGCCTTTTTACTGCTCATGAAAACGCCACATTGCATGTGGTACCACCATACAGCGAGACCTTCAGAGGTGGTGGTCCAGATTGCTGTACACACCGGTACCTCTAATACCCAGTAGCACGTCCTCTTGCAATGATGCATGCCTGTATTCTTCATGGCATACTACCCACTAGTTCATCAAGGCACTGTTGGTCCAGATTGTCCCACTCCTCAGCGGCGATTCGTTCTAGATCCCTCACAGTGGTTGGTAGGTCACGTCGTCCATAAACAGCCCTTTTCAATCTATCCCAGGCATGTTTGATCGGTTCATGTCTGGAGAACATGCTGGCCACTCTAGTCGAGCAGCCGGCCGCTGTGGCCGAGCGGTTCTAGGTGCTTCAGCCCGGCAAGGCTAACGAAAAATCGAGACACGCTCAAAGGATTCGTCGACCCGAAAAAAGTGTTCGACAATGTCAAATGGTGCAAGATGTTCGAAATTTTGAGGAGAATGGGTGTAAGCTAAATGGAAAGACGGGTAATGTACAGTATACAATAGTCAAGACTAAATGATAAGAGCGGAGGTCCAAGAACGGAGTACTCAGATTAAAAAGGGTGTACGGTAGAGATGCGGTCTTTGACTCCTTCCGCACAATCTATACACTGAAGTAGTAATGACGGAAATAAAAAATAAGGTTCAAGACTGGAATTAAAATTTGATGAAATTACATCAACAATAAGATTCGCCGTTGACATTGCTGTCCTCGTTTTAAGTGAAGAAGAATTACAGAATTTGCTGTATTTGAGGAATACTGCTACGTAGGCAGCAAATAACCCATGACGGACAGAGAACATGAAAGAGACCAGCACTGGAAAAATGGGCGTTCCTGGCCAAGAGAAATCTTCTAGTATCAAACGTAGATCTTAATTCGATGAAGAAATTTCTGAGAATGTACGTTTAGAGCACAGCATCGTATGATAGTGAAACATGGACTGCGGGTAAACCGGAACAGGAGTGGTGCTACAGAAGAATGTTGAAAATCGATTGGACTGATTGAGTGAGGATTGAGGCCGTTCTCCAGAGAATAGGCAAGGATAAACAAACGTAGAGAACACTGACAAGAAGAAAGGACGTCTCTTAAGTAATCACGACATAACTTTCGTGGTACTAGAGGGAGCTGAAGAGGATAAAAGCCGTAGAGGAAGACAAGGATTGGAATACATCCAACAAATGACTGACGGTCTAGGTCGCAAGTGCTACTCTGAGAGGTTGGCACATGAGAGGAATTAGTGGTGGGTCGCGTCAGACCAGTCAGAAGGCTGATGGCATAAAAAAAAGTGTTATTTGGCGTGTTGAAGGTGTGCAGCTTTATACACCGCTGGGAGCGGTGGACTTTAGCAAGGTAAAATGAAATGAGCGTATGGCATCGTTGGTCGGGCGGCCCCATCCGGGGAAATTCGGCCGCCAAGAGCAAGTCTTATTTCAGTCGGCCCACAATGGGCGACTTGCCCACCGGTGATAAGGATGAAATTATGATGAGGACAACACAACATCCAGTGCACGAGCGGAGAAAAATGTCCAACCCGGCCGGGATTCAAACCCGAGGCCGCTGCACGGAAGGCAAACACGTTACCACCCACCTAAACAGCCGGACTTTAGCGAGGTACACGACACCAAATGTCCATTGCATGCATTTCCTTTAGCAAAGTCTAGTCAGCAACAGGTCTAGATGAACCTGCATTCAGTGAGATCAACAATTCTTGTCGGGTTTGAAATCGATTCTCATTCACAAATTTTTTTATTTGGGTATGAATGGCACACTATTCATTGTAGTTACGTAAAACATACAACCGACTGGCACTGACGTGTCGCATGACAGGCTTCTCTTAAGTCAGGGGTTGAGGGTTACATGCGGTTAGAGGGGCGGCCAAGAATTCGGCACGCGAGCTGTGCCATGGCGTGATTACCCTAGCGCTCAGCTTGATTGTACACTTTTCCCACCAACATCTGACCGTGAGGATGTGAAGAGGTGGAAACTGCGAACCTGCCGCATTTAAAGGGCAATGCAATTACACTGCACACCACTTCGTTTTATATTTCACATTTGTCAACGACGTACATCACAGACAAAACAAATTTTCAGTATTATTTAATTATTTTTGGTGCTCCGAATACATATTTTTTTATGTGGCACAACTGTTGCCATATGGACAGACGCAGATTGTTGCACTCAGGTTGCCATGCATTCCTGACTTATTTACTTTAATTGAAAACGCCTTTCACACAAATCCCAGCTAGTTGGAGGGCCCTGCTCATAATACTCCAAATACACTCCTGGAAATTGAAATAAGAACACCGTGATTCATTGTCCCAGGAAGGGGAAACTTTATTGACACATTCCTGGGGTCAGATACATCACATGATCACACTGACAGAACCACAGGCACATAGACACAGGCAACAGAGCATGCACAATGTCGGCACTAGTACAGTGGATATCCACCTTTCGCAGCAATGCAGGCTGCTATTCTCCCATGGAGACGATCGTAGAGATGCTGGATGTAGTCCTGTGGAACGGCTTGCCAAGCCATTTCCACCTGGCGCCTCAGTTGGACCAGCGTTCGTGCTGGACGTGCAGACCGCGTGAGACGACGCTTCATCCAGTCCCAAACATGCTCAATGGGGGACAGATCCGGAGATCTTGCTGGCCAGGGTAGTTGACTTACACCTTCTAGAGCACGTTGGGTGGCACGGGATACATGCGGACGTGCATTGTCCTGTTGGAACAGCAAGTTCCCTTGCCGGTCTAGGAATGGTAGAACGGGTAGAACGATGGGTTCGATGACGGTTTGGATGTACCGTGCACTATTCAGTGTCCCCTCGACGATCACCAGTGGTGTACGGCCAGTGTAGGAGATCGCTCCCCACACCATGATGCCGGGTGTTGGCCCTGTGTGCCTCGGTCGTATGCAGTCCTGATTGTGGCGCTCACCTGCACGGCGCCAAACACGCATACGACCATCATTGGCACCAAGGCAGAAGCGACTCTCATCGCTGAAGACGACACGTCTCCATTCGTCCCTCCATTCACGCCTGTCGCGACACCACTGGAGGCGGGCTGCACGATGTTGGGGCGTGAGCGGAAGACGGCCTAACGGTGTGCGGGACCGTAGCCCAGCTTCATGGAGACGGTTGCGAATGGTCCTCGCCGATACCCCAGGAGCAACAGTGTCCCTAATTTGCTGGGAAGTGGCGGTGCGGTTCCCTACGGCACTGCGTAGGATTCTACGGTCTTGGCGTGCATCCGTGCGTCGCTGCGGTCCGGTCCCAGGTCGACGGGCACGTGCACCTTCCGCCGACGACTGGCGACAACATCGATGTACTGTGGAGACCTCACGCCCCACGTGTTGAGCAATTCGGCGGTACGCCCACCCGGCCTCCCGCATGCCCACTATACGCCCTCGCTCAAAGTCCGTCAACTGCACATACGGTTCACGTCCACGCTGTCGCAGCATGCTACCAGTGTTAAAGACTGCGATGGAGCTCCGTATGCCACGGCAAACTGGCTGACACTGACGGCGGCGGTGCACAAATGCTGCGCAGCTAGCGCCATTCGACGGCCAACACCGCGGTTCCTGGTGTGTCCGCTGTGCCGTGCGTGTGATCATTGCTTGTACAGCCCTCTCGCAGTGTCCGGAACAAGTATGGTGGGTCTGACACATCGGTGTCAATGTGTTCTTTTTTTTATTTCCAGGAGTGTATTTTCGGTTGGGGAGAGATGCGATTACCTTGGTGGCCAAGGTAGGGTTTGGCAGGCATGAAGAAAAGGAGAAGAACCTCTCGCCATGTGCGGGAGGGTATTACTTTGCTGGAATGTAATACGAGGATGGCTTGTCGTGAAGGGCAACAGGACGAGACGTAGAATATCGTTGACGTACCGCTGTGCTGTAAGGGCACGGCGGATGGAAACTAAAGAGCTTCTGATATGAAAAGAATTCGCACGTCAGACCATCACTCTTGGCTGTCGGGCCATATGACGGGCGATAGTTAGGTTGGTATCCCATCGATGTCTGGGACGTCTCTAGATACATCTTCGCTAGTCATCGAGGCTCAGTTCCTATCGGAACTCATCTCTGAAGACAATTCTACTTCGGGCAATGAGATTCCATATCGAGGAAGTTTCAGAAGACGTGCCGGCATGGGTGGGATGTGAACGTGACTGTTGCCCGCCATACGACCCGACCGACACCCAGGAGACATGTGGTGTCATTTCCTTTCATAGCAGGACCCCTTTGGTTGTGATCAGCGACACTCTTACAGCACATGGGCTAGTCGACGATATTCTAAGCAAAATGGTTCAAATGTCTCTGAGCACTGTAGGACTTAACATCTGAGGTCAGCAATTCCCTAGAACTTAGAACTACACTATTGTCCATTAAAATTGCTACACCAAGAAGAAGTGCAGATGATAAACGGGTATTCATTGGACAAATATATTATACTAGAACTGACATGTGATTACATTTTCACGCAATTTGGGTGTATAGATCCTAAGAAATCAGTACCCAGAACAACCACCTCTGACCGTAATAACGGCCTTGATATACCTGGGCATTGAGTCAAACAGAGCTTGGATGGCGTGTACACGTACAGCTGTCCATGCAGCTTCAACACGATACCACAGTTCGTCAAGAGTAGTGACTGGCGTATTGTGACGAGCCAGTGGCTCGAAACGTTTTCAATTGGTGAGAGATCTGGAGAATGTGCTGGCCAGGGAAGCGGTCGAACATGTTCTGATCCAGAAATGTCCGTACAGGACCTCCATCACGCGGTCGTGCATTATCCTGCTCAAATGTAGGGTTTCACAGGGATCGAATGAAGGGTAGAGCCACGGGTCGTAACACATCTGAAATGTAACGTCCACTGTTAAAAGTGCCGTCAGTGCGAACAAGAGGTGACGGAGACGCGTAACCAATTGTACCCCATACCATCACGCCGGGTGATACGCCAGTATGGCGATGACGAATACACGCTTCCAATGTGCGTTCACCGCGACGTCGCCAAACACGGATGCGACCATCATGATGCTGTAAACAGAACCTGGATTCATCCGAAAAAATTACGTTTTGCCATTCGTGCACCCAGGTTCGTCGTTGAGTACACCACCGCAGGCGCTCCTGTCTGTGATGCAGCGTCAAGGGTAACCGCAGCCATAGTCTGCGGGCTGATAGTCCATGCTGCTGCAAAAGTCGTCGAACTGTTCGTGCAGATGGTTGTTGTCCTGCAAACGTCCCCATCTGTAGACTCAGGGATTGAGACGTGGCTGCAAGATCCGTTACAGCCATGCGGATAAGATGCCTGTCATCTCGACTGCTAGTAATACGAGGCCGTTTGCATCCAGCACGGCGTTCCGTATTACTCTCTGAACCCACCGATTCCATATTCTGCTAACAGTCATTGGATCTCGACCAACGCGAGCAGCAATGTCGCGATACGATAAACGGGAATCGCGATAGGCTACAATCCGACCTTCAAAGTCGGCAACGTCATGGTACGAATTTCTCTTCCTTACACGAGGCATCACAACAGCGTTTCACCAGGCAACGCCGGTCAACTAGTGTTTGTGTATGAGAAATCGGTTAGAAACTTTCCTCATGCCAGCACGTTGTAGGTGTCGCCACCGGCGCCAATCTTGTGTGAATGCTCTGAAAAGCTAATCGTTTGCATATCGCAGCATCTTCTTCGTGTCTGTTAAATTTCGCGTCTGTAGCACGTCATTTTCGTGATGTAGCAATTTTAATGGCCAGTAGTGTACTTAAACCTAACTAACCTAAGGACATCACACACATCCATGCCCTAAATCTACATCTACATATATATACTTCACTAGCCACCAAGCGGTGTGTGCGGACGGCACAATTCGCGCCAAAGTCATATTCCCCGCCCCCCTCCCCCTCTGTTCCACTCGCGGATCGCGCGAGGGAAGAACGACTGCCTGAACGCGTCAGTACGAGCCCTTATTTCCCTTCTCTTTGAATGGTGCTCATGGCGCGATTTGAAAGTTGGTGGTAATAATATATGCTCTACATCCTCGGTGAAGATCGGATTTCGGAATTCCGTGGGCAGCCCCTTCTGTTTAGTGCGCCGTCTATCTGCAAGTGTGTCCCACTTCAAACTCTCTATCAGATTTGCAACGCTCTCGCGATGGCTAAATGTACCAGTCACGAATCTTGCCGCTCTTCTTTGTACCTTCTCGATCTCACGAATCAGTCCCAACAGGTAAGGGTCCCATACAGTCGAACAATACCCTACGACTGGACGAACTAACGTATTGTAAGCTATTTCCTTTGTTGAAGGACTGCATCGCTTCAGGATTCTACCAATAAACCGCAATCTAGAGTTCGCCTTGCCCTTTACTTGTGTAACCTGATTATCCCATTTGAGATCATTTCGAATAGTCACACCCAGATAGTTGACGGACGTTGTAGCTTCCAAAGACTGGACATTTTATTTGTACTCGTACATTAATGGGGATTTTCGCCTTGTTATACGCAGTAAGTTGCACTTACTAATATTGAGAGATAACTGCCAGTCATTACACCACGCATTTATTTTCTGCAAATCCTCATTGATTTGTTCACAACTTTCCTGTGATACTACTTTCCTGTAGACTACAGCATGATCGGCAAACAGTCCAAGGCCGCTCTCAATACCATCAACCAGATCGTTTATGTAAATCGTAAGAAGCAGAGGACGTATTACGCTGCCCTGGAGCACACCTGAAGGTACGCTTGTTTCTGTTAAAGTTACCCCGTTTAGGAACACAAACTGCTTCCTGTTTGTTAGAAAACTTTCTATCCAATCGCATATGTCATCGGATAAACCGTAAGCGCGCACTTTTTGTAGCAAGCGACAGTGCGGAACTGAGTCGAACGCCTTTCGAAAGTCGAGAAATATGGCATCAACCTGGAAGCCGGTATTTAGAGCCTGTTGTATATCATGCACAAAGAGGACCAGCTGTGTCTCGCATGACCGCTGTTTCCTAAAACCGTTCTGGTTTCTGCAGATTCAGGATTCGAACCTGCGACCGTTGAGGTCGCGCGGTTCCAGACTGAAGAGCCTAGAACCGCTCGGCCACAGCGGCCGGGTGATATTCTAAGCCTCGTTTTGTTTCCCATAATAGCAAACCATCCCGGCCTTACATTTCAGCAAGGTAATGCCCGCCCGCACGCGGCGAGAGTTTCTATCGCTTGTCTTCATGCTTGCCAATTTTTCTTGAAGTGCGATGATATCAACTGCATATTTCTGTGTGAGCCTGGAAAGATACTCACATTTTGCTCGACTTATCCCTTCGATATTCAGTTGACAGATGCGCAGAGATGGTCCAATTCTACGAGCTTGTGGGTCCTGAATAGGACCGCACATGTCCTTCTTCATTCTTTGACCGAGAGGTCTTTTCAGACAGTTGCTGAATATTACTGCCCAACCTGGATCAACAGTGTTCACACTAAGAAGATAGACGTGCAACTCAATCAGGCAATGCGATTAATCACAGGATGTATTCGGAGCACAAACACGCTGTGGCTGCCTGTTCTAAGCAATATCCCACCTCCAGCCCTAAGAAGATCAGAAGCTCTCCTAAAGACGTGGAAAAACATTCAGCAGAACCCCCAGCTCCCCATCCATCAAGATATTGTACAAGGAACACACCAACGCTTGAAATCGAGGAAACCACCATGGCGCACAGCACTCGACCTTGAAGGATCTGCTTTCAACATTAACAGTTCATGGAAACTCCAGTGGGAACAGTCTTCAGTAGCCAATAAACATCTAGTCGAGGACCCTTCCAAGCAGACGCAAGGATTTGATCTTCCAAGGCGTCAGTGGAGGATCATTAACCGCATTCGAACTGGACAAGGCAGATGTGGCTATCTACTGCACAAATGGGGATGGGTTGGCTCTGCAAATTGTGACTGTGGTGCCCCCTCACAGACGATTCATCACATTGTTGCTGACTGCCCTCATCGTACTTTCAGAGGAACTTTAATGGACATTCACCGTACATCGGATGAAGCAGTCAAGTGGATTGAAGAACTAGACATAGAGCTGTAAAATTGTACGAACTTGTGATTGTACATTTTAGTCCTGAAAATATTGTATATAAATGTAAATCAATGTACACATCATACGATAAATAATAATAATGCTTGCCAAACATTACCTTGGTCAGCAAGGTCGACGGATCCTTTCCCAATTGAGACTGTTTGGAGCGCTATGGCCCGGCCCCCGAACCAGCTCACGCTTTTGACGATCTAACGCGCCAATTGGACAGAACATGGAATGGTATTCCTGAGGAGGACATCCAAGAACTCAATCAGTCAATTCCAAACCGAATAACTGTTTGCATAAGGCCAGAGGTGGAGGAACACGTTTATTTTCCTCCTGAATAAGTCATCCAATTAATCTGAAATTGTAATAATTTGTTTTTCTGCACATGTATATCACATCCACCGATTTCCGACCCATTAGGTCAAGTCCTTCGTGGTGCGACTTTTTTTTGTCTTTTAGTTAATTCTTTTACAGAGCAATATCCCTGAAGCAGTTACTTTGAAAGAAACAGCCATCTATTCAGACGAACATAGTATTTAAATTTATTTTTAAGGATTTGATCTAGAGCCCTAGGAAAGACAACTAATGTCTGAGGGAGAGGTACGGAGGCGCTAAGTGATAAGCCGCTTGTGTGAAAAAATGTTCTCGATCCAGCCCTGATTTAACCTGTGGGTAAAGCTCATGTTAGTCCCTCTTTGCGTACTTTCCCAATTACTATAGCGTGAGTGACCGAAATGTGTGCTCTACGCACAACCAGTCACCTGTCTCATCTGACGAGTTCACATCTTCCACCACTCCAACGTCATGTGACGTGTGTCACACACTGGAAAGTGTCAGTGTCAGGGAACGGAAGTGGGCACAAATGCATGAATCAAGAAATCACTTCAGAGTATCTACATTTAATCAAGATTAAGGAATCTGTCACTAAACGTCGTAGAAATGTGAATGGAAATATTACAGTTGCCGTCCGCACAGTGTCTTTCAACTCAATCTCCCTGTTGGGGACTGGAGACTTAACCGGTTTTATTCGTCTCTCAGTCGACAGGTCTGCCGCCAGGAAATGACGTTTTATCAGACTGTCACAGGAATGTAAACGTAGGTTTCGAGGGGCGGCGTGGCGTGACCCGGAAAACTAGAATCAGAAAGAACGGAAGAAAGGGAAAAGCATGCGCTGTTGTATTTGCAACGCTGGAAACACGCTCTTTTCATGTGAACGGTAATGCAGAGCGGTGTTTCTGAAAAGAGACGTGGGCTCCAGCGCATTTGAAAGAGACATGGCTGCCATGAATGTGATAACGCCGACAACAAAATCTACTCGTTGCTGTGTGAAAGCATTTTTTTCTCAGTGCTTTCGACTGAACCTGTATACCTGATATTTTTAAACTCTGTATATGATGTCACCGGGCTAAACAGTAACTATTTCTGACACAAATGCACGTCCAACATTTCTTCTATCACTTCCAGATGCAAAAGGAGATTTTACACTCTAAACAACATCGCATCAGTTTGTGAAATCGTGACATCTGTGTACACGTGAAGTATTACTAAGCTTTTTTCTGTCTCGCCGACAGACCGTGCCAACTAGGGATGGCAGTTTATGTTATAAAGTGGAGTTAGTTTCAAGGACTTACGAAAACGATGTCACTCACTGACTCCATAGTCTCAAAAGCTTAGCTGTGGTAGAGGCTCGATTTTCACACTCATGCCGGCCGGAGTGACCGAGCGGTTCTAGGCGCTACAGTCTGGAACCGCGCGACCGCTACGGTCGCAGGTTCGAAACCTGCCTCGGGCATGGATGTGTGTGATGTCCTTAGGTTAGTTAGGTTTAAGTAGTTCCAAGTTCTAGGGGACTTATGATCTCAGAAGTTAAGTCCCATAGTGCTCAGAGCCATTTGAACCATTTTTTTTTCACACTCATAACATTCATACATGCCTCACAAGAACACTGCCGAAATTTATTTGCACACCGTGATACTAATTCCGAGAAAACCACATGTCCTTCTGACAAACGAGCATGACTGCAAGCTCTCTTACAGATGATCTTTGAAGCCGGAAATAACATTTGGTGAGCTGCTTACATCCCTCACAAAACCTCTCTGGAAGTCCTCCAGTCCTCCAGTTTTGCCAACCTTATGGCACAACCAGAATCGTATCGGTTGTTGAAAAGTTCACGTAATCATTCTATCGTTTTATTTACCTGTTTTCATTTTTTGTTTATTTATTTACCAGAACCCACGGGCCCATGCCAACCGAAGCTACTGGGTCATGAGACGATTCTGTACATAGTTTCAGGACACTTACTAAAATATTTCAGTCGTTCAGAATTAAAAGGCAGTAACTGTCATTGTTGTGTAAAATGCGTTATACACAGGCAAGTGTATTTTCCTGGCGGACTAGTCGATTGAATTAGCGACGGCAGCTGTATTTGGATGTAATTCAGAGCGTAGCCTACTCTTTATAGTTTGAGGAAAAAAACTAAATGCTGCATTCATTTTCTTCAGTTCCAAACACTGCAGCACATCATGTCACAGTGGCGCTATGGTGGAATACTGAAGATTATGTGACCAAAGAAACATAAATGTTTATCTGCGTATTTTCCATTTTTCAGGATTTATTGTGTGTGAGGTAATACTGTGCAATGTTTGCTGGAATTATGCAGCAGATGTGTGGGGTCGGAACAAGCACTAGATGGGCAAAATTTTCTAGGTGAAGGTAAAAAGTCAAAGACAGGATCTGAAAAACTAAAGTGTAATATTAGGACGGAAAAGAACGTGAAAGAATAAACGCACACAAGGTGTTCAAGAAAAGTAATTGCTGAGAAAAATAATCAGTATTTCAGTTGTTGTTGTTGTTGTGGTCTTCAGTCCTGAGACTGGTTTGATGCAGCTCTCCATGCTACTCTATCCTGTGCAAGCTTCTTCATCTCCCAGTATCTACTGCAACCTACATCCTTCTGAATCTGCTTAGTGTATTCATCTCTTGGTCTCCCTCTACGATTTTTACCCTCCACACTGCCCTCCAATGCTAAATTTGTGATCCCTTGATGCCTCAAAACATGTCCTACCAACCGATCCCTTCTTCTAGTCAAGTTGTGCCACAAACTTCTCTTCTCCCCAATCCTATTCAATACCACCTCACTAGTTACGTGATCTACCCACCTTATCTTCAGCATTCTTCTGTAGCACCACATTTCGAAAGCTTCTATTCTCTTCTTGTCCAAACTATTTATTGTCCATGTTTCACTTCCATACAAGGCTACACTCCATACAAATACTTTCAGAAACGACTTCCTGACACTTAAATCTATACTCGATGTTAGCAAATTCCTCTTCTTGAGAAACGCTTTCCTTGCCATTGCCAGTCTACATTTTATATCCTCTCTACTTCGACCATCATCGGTTATTTTACTCCCTAAATAGCAAAACTCCTTTACTACTTTAAGTGTCTCATTTCCTAATCTAATTCCCTCAGCATCACCCGATTTAATTTGACTACATTCCATTATCCTCGTTTTGCTTTTGTTGATGTTCATTTTATATCCTCCTTTCAAGACACTGTCCATTCCGTTCAACTGCTCTTCCAAGTCCTTTGCTGTCTCTGACAGAATTACAATGTCATCGGCGAACCTCAAAGTTTTTACTTCTTCTCCATGAATTTTAATACCTACTCCGAATTTTTCTTTTGTTTCCTTTACTTCTTGCTCAATATACAGATTGAATAACATCGGGGAGAGGCTACAACCCTGTCTTACTCCTTTCCCAACAACTGCTTCCCTTTCATGTCCCTCGACTCTTATAACTGCCATCTGGTTTCTGTACAAACTGTAAATAGCCTTTCGCTCCCTGTATTTTACCCCTGCCACCTTCAGAATTTGAATGAGAGTATTCCAGTTAACATTGACAAAAGCTTTCTCTAAGTCTACAAATGCTAGAAACGTAGGTTTGCCTTTTCTTAATCTTTCTTCTAAAATAAGTCGTAAGGTCAGAATTGCCTCACGTGTTCCAACATTTCTACGGAATCCAAACTGATCTTCCCCGAGGTCGGCTTCTACCAGTTTTTCCATTCGTCTGTAAAAAATTCGCGTTAGTATTTTGCAGCTGTGACTTATTAAACTGATAGTTCGGTAATTTTCACATCTGTCAACACCTGCTTTCTTTGGGATTGGAATTATTATATTCTTCTTGAAGTCTGAGGGTATTTCGCCTGTCTCATACATCGTGCTCACCAGATGGTAGAGTTTTGTCATGACTGGCTCTCCCGAGGCCGTCAGTAGTTCAAATGGAATGTTGTCTACTCCCGGGGCCTTGTTTCGACTCAGGTCTTTCAGTGCTCTGTCAAACTCTTCACGCAGTATCTTATCTCCCATTTCGTCTTCATCTACATCCTCTTCCATTTCCATAATATTGTCCTCAAGTACATCGCCCTTGTATAAACCCTCTATATACTCCTTCCACCTTTCTGCCTTCCCTTCTTTGCTTAGAACTGGGTTGCCATCTGAGCTCTTGATATTCATACAAGTGGTTCTCTTCTCTCCAAAGGTCTCTTTAATTTTCCTGTAGGCAGTATCTATCTTACCCCTAGTGAGACAAGCCTCTACATCCTTACATTTGTCCTGTAGCCATCCCTGCTTAGCCATTTTGCACTTCCTGTCGATCTCATTTTTTAGACGTTTGTATTCCTTTTTGCCTGCTTCATTTACTGCATTTTTATATTTTCTCCTTTCATCAATTAAATTCAATATTTCTTCTGTTACCCAAGGATTTCTATTAGCCCTCGTCTTTTTACCTACTTGATCCTCTGCTGCCTTCACTACTTCATCCCTCAGAGCTACCCATTCTTCTTCTACTGTATTTCTTTCCCCCATTCCTGTCAATTGTTCCCTTATGCTCTCCCTGAAACTCTCTACAACCTCTGGTTCTTTCAGTTTATCCAGGTCCCATCTCCTTAAATTCCCACCTTTTTGCAGTTTCTTCGGTTTCAATCTGCAATTCATAACCAATAGATTGTGGTCAGAATCCACATCTGACCCAGGAAATGTCTTACAATTTAAAACCTGGTTCCTAAATCCCTGTCTTACCATTATATAATCTATCTGATACCTTTTAGTATCTCCAGGATTCTTCCAGGTATACAACCTTCTTTTATGATTCTTGAACCAAGTGTTGGCTATGATTAAGTTATGCTCTGTGCAAAATTCTACAAGGCGGCTTCCTCTTTCATTCCTTCCCCCCAATCCATATTCACCTACTATGTTTCCTTCTCTCCCTTATCCTACTGACGAATTCCAGTCACCCATGACTATTAAATTTTCGTCTCCTTTCACTACCTGAATAATTTCTTTTTTCTCGTCGTACATTTCATCTATTTCTTCGTCATCTGCAGAGGTAGTTGGCATATAAACTTGTACTACTGTAGTAGGCATGGGCTTTGTGTCTATCTTGGCCACAATAATGCGTTCACTATGCTGTTTGTAGTAGCTAACCCGCACTCCTATTTTTTTATTCATTATTAAACCTACTCCTGCATTGCCCCTATTTGATTTTGTATTTATAACCCTGTAATCACCTGACCAAAAGTCTTGTTCCTCCTGCCACCGAACTTCACTAATTCCCACTATATCTATCTTTAACCTATCCATTTCCCTTTTTAAATTTTCTAACCTACCTGCCCGATTAAGGGATCTGACATTCCACACTCCGATCCGTAGAACGCCAGTTTTCTTTCTCCTGATAACGACGTCCTCCTGAGTAGTACCCGCCCGGAGATCCGAATGGGGGACTATTTTACCTCCGGAATATTTTACCCAAGAGGACGCCATCATCATTTAATCATACAGTAGAGCTGCATGTCCTCGGGAAAAATTACGGCCGTAGTTTCCCCTTGCTTTCAGCCGTTCGCAGTACCAGCACAGCAAGGCCGTTTTGGTTAATGTTACAAGGCCAGATCAGTCAATCATCCAGACTGTTGCCCCTGCAACTACTGAAAAGGCTGCTGCCCCTCTTCAGGAACCACATGTTTGTCTGGCCTCTCAACAGATACCCCTCCGTTGTGGTTGCACCTACGGTACGGCCATCTGTATCGCTGAGGCACGCAAGCCTCCCCACCAGCGGCAAGGTCCATGGTTTCAGTACGTGAGTGAAAACTCCGGAAATGTTATATGAAGTTCACAGAAGATGTTCAGACAGACATTCTATTAAAACTTCATGAATTTATCAACAAAAGTGAACAAGACCTTCGTCACAGAAGTCTCATGGAAGGCTGACATTAAGCGCTGTTTTGATCACGGTTAACATTGAAAACAACGAAGAACAAGTTTAAAGTTCTGTGTACTGCGTAACTTAAACCGCGCTGAAATTTGTAGAAAAGCTTTCATAAACCTACATTGTATATCGCAGAAAAAAAATCTTTTCAGGTTAGGTTCACTTTTAATCTCAGGCATCGAACGCTAAGGTGACATAATTTTCAATATAAAGTTCAATACAGTTCCACGGATCAACTGCAAAGGTATTTATGATCACGTAAGTTCAACCACTGATAAATCGTCACATTGTGGAAGAAAAGAAATAAAATATCTGCACATTGAATTAAGTGTGAAGACGATATGCAACCTCTTTAAAATGTCTCGTCCTGGAACAACAGTTGAATATAGATTTTATTTACGATTCTCATAAGCCAGTAAAAATTTAAATTTAAATTTCGGAAGATGACAAACTGATGTCTGCTGCACCTGTGAAAAGCTGCAGACCAAGGGTGTGGCCAGGACTTTGTCAAAGGGGGCAAGGGGGGAGGGAGCGGTTTGTTAAAGATAACCTTAAATAGACCCATGTTTTAATTTCATTCTAAAAACACAATTCTTTATTCGATGTACGTAATTTGTTTTTCGAGGATCTTCAAATAAATAATATTTGATCTATAGAATTAAGCAAAAAGCTTTTCTTCAAAAAGTATAAAATATATTCTCAAGAGTATATATAAGAACTATCCAAACGCAGAATTAAATATTACTTTATTTGCCAATATGATGACTACACCCTAATGCCAAACGAATTAAAATTCGAATATAATGTATTGCCTATCTGCTAACAAAACAAAGCTCAGTCTTCTAATGTCAGTTTGACTCAAGGACAGCAGAACAATCTTAACATTTGGTTGAATAACTTATACAGTTTAACGGGTTCAAATCTCTTTTAACTGTAGCTTTATTTCGTTTAAATAATCGTGTATTTAAATTTACCAAGTCAGAATTTCTTCAGCACATCAAGGCATCTCAAGTTCCTGAGTCCAAACTCAAATTTTATAAAGTTTATTTTACGTCATTAAAATTCTTCACTTTCCTTAAGTGATCAAGAACTATTTCTTTAAATTATTATTTCATCGGTCAATTTGAAACCATTGTAACTAAATTTATTCATATAACAAAACGAGAACCGCAAATACTATGAGCTACAGTTTCGAGATCTTAACACTGAATCACGCGTTAATTTCAACTAGATCTCTAATGTACACAACCTCATAAATGAGTCTGTGTTTATGACTGATAGTATAATTATACAGTCTTTGATGCTAATAAACTTTCTGCTACAGGGTGACAATTATTGAACTATATGAAATAAAATCGTCATAGCTTCTGAACAGTTCGCATTAGGACGTTGAAACTGCACTATCGGCCGCGGGGCATGATGGGAATTAGATTGCGCTGTATGGTCTGGCTTAGCGAAGAAGTTTACTTTCATTTGGATGGGTTCGTCAATAAGCAAAACTGGCGCATTCGGGGGAAGAGAATCCGTATTTCGCAATCAAGACGTCTCTCCACAATCCCCAGTCACGGAATAATCGCTGTAATATTCCTTGATGTCACGGTGACTACCGAACGGTACGTGAATGTTTTGGAAGATGATTTCATCCGCTTTATCCAAAGTGGTTCATGCAAGACGGAGCTCGACTCCCTCGAAACAGGAGAGTCTTTGATGTCCTGGAGAAGCACTTTGTGGACCGCATTCTGGCTCTGCGGTACCCAGAGGCCACTGGTATGGGCCTGGATTGGCCGCCATATTCTTCGGATCTGAAAGCATGCGACTACTTTTTGTGGGGCTATATTAAATACAAGGTGTACAGCAATAGCCCCAAAGCCATTGCTGAGCTGAAAACAGCCATTCAGGAGGTCATCGACAGCATCGAAGTTCCGACACTTCAGCGGGTCATACTATTCGTCCGACTGCATCTTCGCCAATGATGGCAAGCATATCGAACGTGTCATAACCTAAATCCGAATACCTGTAGTGTCGTTTACATATTGGACAAAGTGTGAGTACGCCGTAGTTTGTAACTAATTCACGTTTTTTTCATGTAGCTCAATAATTGTGACCCTGTGTGTAAAACAAAACTTTTCGTTTATATGACGTTTATTTACAAATACATTAGGGTTGTGGCGGTTGGATTCACTGTTCCAATACATTACGATTAAGACATATGACAGCAGAACATTGTTCTTGTTGTAGACTTTCTTATTACAAACTAATCCAAGAATTAGAAGCTGTCAAAACAACAGACAGCACAAAATATTAATTTCAACTGCAAGTAAGAACTGAACTGCTTAACAAAACCACAACTCAACTGAATAAAGGCCAACAGTGTACAGTAGTTCAAAAATGGCTCTGAGCGCTATGGGACTTAACATCTATGGTCATCAGTCCCCTAGAACTTAGAACTACTTAAACCTAACTAACCTAAGGACAGCACACAACACCCAGCCATCACGAGGCAGAGAAAATCCCTGACCCCGCCGGGAATCGAACCCGGGAACCCGGGCGTGGGAAGCGAGAATGCTACCGCACGACCACGAGATGCGGGCTGTACAGTAGTTAGTCCAGGCTAAAGTAGGTTTAGGTGAAAGCTGATATCGCTTTCGATACATCGATAGCTTAAATCTATCGCTGTCGTTGTTGAGTGTTGATAGTGCATAACCCGTTTTCGTCGTATGATAGAAAATCAGAATATAAGAAACTATCAAAAACTTTCCGTTCAATGGCCGCACAGTCCAGAAATCGTATGCCACTCAAGCAAAATCGCCATGGGCGTGGAGGCAATTATCGCACCGACCCGCTAGCTTGAAGATATCCGTTTGGTAGAAGAGCGTGTCCTGTTGCGTAAAGAAGCACGTAACTGCTTGCTGCACATACTCGTCCGACACGTTAGTCCCGTTTGGACAAATTTGGTATTAACGTCGCCACAGCTTACGTTTCCGTATATATCGCACGCATGTCGGAAGGATTGATTGCCACACATGCCCACATGTCGGCGTTTACATACCAGAATCAGAGACGCGCTCCGTTTCTTATACGTAGCAATGCTCTCAAATGGAAACTTCTAATCGACCCTTATACTTTTCAGTTTCACTACACGGCAACTAGGTATTGTGTAGCTTCGTTTAGGTGATAGGGGGAGAGTGGGGGGTGGGGGGGGGGAAGAGATCAGAACTCCCCTTGACCTCCCTTTGGCTGCGTCCTTGTGCAGACCCAACTGAAATCACCTCACCTGTCCGAATCTGCTAAACGGGCGGCACAGGGTGATCTGGACATTCACAGTCGAAAAAGTCGGAAGTTCTACATGGAGAATCAGAAATGTAGCGAACTAACTGCCGGGGACGACTCGGTATGTGGACTTAAGTTCGACTTTATACAGAACTCGTCTATGCCGTGCATCCCAGTGCAACAAGTGTTTACTTGAGACAGTTATCTGTGTTCGTTTTTGTGTAACAAATATGAAGGACAACAGTTCTATTATTTACGTGTACACCGAAGGAAATGCGAAGAACCCCCGCGAGTTGTGTCCACAGAAGAAATAATAGCCAGCAATAGGAATATTGTCTCACGCAAAGCCTCCGAAAGCTAACTTAACAGCGGGTGAGGGGAATGTCTCAAAACGCCTGAAAGAGGACGAATGCAACGGTTGTTTTGAATGTGACCGACTGCCACAGTAAGATTAACGACTTATTAGATCCGCAAACATATAGGAAACCAAGTAAAGACTCCACTGAAAAAGTTCTTAGAACTTTTAGGCGGTTGATAAAGAAGTCCTCTGTCGAACAGAGCGTTCAGAAAAGTCTGTTCAATTCAGTTGTGCTCGCACCAAGACTTTATGGACTGCCGAAGGTGTACAAAGAACATGTTCCTCTAAGGCCTGTAGTAAGTGCTATTGGTTTGTCTACCTATTCGATTGTCAGGTTATTGACAACGTTAGTACGACCGTATGTGGGCCGATCGGATTCGTATATCAAGAAATCGGCACATTTCATCGGTAAATTAAACGGCAGGACATATTAATTAGTTTTCACCTGGTGTCACTATTCACTATGGTTCCACTAAATGAAGTGCTGCGACAGCTGGATCGAATTTTTCCTCCCGATTTTGCGGAACTGTTTAAATATTGCATCACAGCCACCTATTTCAAATGGAACGAAGAGTTCTATGAACACATGGATGATGTCACCTGGGGAGCCCCATAAATCCAATTATAGCGAACTTATTTATGGAAAAATTCCAGGAGCAGAGTTCTGAAACTGCGAACACGATACCGAAGGAAACTTCCTGGCCGATTAAAACTGTGTGCCGGACCGAGACTCGAACTTGGGACCTTTGCCTTTTGTGGGCAAGTGCTCTACCGTCTGAGCTACCCAAGCACGACTCACGGCCCGTTGTCACAGCTTCAGTTCTGCCAGTACCTCGTTTCCTATCTTCCAAACTTCACAGAAGCTCTTCTGCTAACCTTGCGGAACTAGCGCTCCTGGAAGAAAGGATACTGCGAAGGCATGGCTTAGCTTCTGTGAAGTTTGGAAGGTAGGAGACGAGGTACTGGCAGAATTGAAGCTTTGGGGACGGGTCGTGAGTCGTGCTTGGGTAGCTCAGATGGTGTCGGCACGGTAGCTCAGCGCACTCGCTCAGAGGATTTAGTTACCCTACGTAATTATAAAAAAAAAAAAAACTGACTAAACGGATCAACGAACAACCTGAACGAGTGTCATCGGACTTCCGCCACGAACAAATTCAACGAAAAATATATAGAAAAAAATGAGATCAACAAAAAAGAAGATGGTAGAGCACTTGCCCGCGAAAGGCAAAGGTCTCGAGTTCGAGTCTCGGTCCGGCACAGACTTTTAATTTGCTAGGAAGTTTCATATCAGCGCACACTCCGCTGCAGAGTGAAAATCTTATTCAAGAAATCGAATATCTGGTTCCGTTACGTGGATGATACGTTTGTTTTGTGTCGGCATGGCATGGACGAACTGGATCGTTTTTACAAACATCTGAACTGGAACAATCCGAAGGTTCAGTTTACGGAGGAGGAGGAGGCAGGGAAGATTAAATTTTCTTGAAGTGCTAGTTTTCACGAAACAAGATGATAGCTTAGGTCATACATTTTTCTGAAAACCTACGCACACAGACCGTTACTTACACCGGGATTCTAACCACCACTCACAACTAAAGCGAGGCGTCATAAAAACGTTAGCGGATAGAGCAAGGAAAATGTGTGAACCATAGCTGATTGGCGCAGAATTAAAACATCTCACCAGTGCATTGCTCAAGAATGGTTATTCGTTCGCTGAGGTGAAAAGAACGAGACCACCGCGTATAAATCACAGTGATGCTCAAGCGCCGATGAAATCGGAAGTTTTCCTGCCATTCATTAAGGACGTGACTGACAGCATAGGAAAAATCTTGAGAAAGCGGAACATCGAGGTAATTTACACATCCACACGGAAGATCATCTAAAATCGGCCAAGGATGCTCGCCAACCGCTAGAAAAAGCTAGAATTTATAGGATTCCGTGTAGTTGCGGAGAGGTGTGCGTGAGTAATACAAAAAAGAACTGTCAAAAAACAATTCGAAGTGCAGAAGTGCAATTGTAGAAGAGAGGAGATTGATAGATCAGCTGTTGCGGAACATGCTTCACAACCACGAGACCATTACATTCATTTTGACCGTACTCCAGTACTGGCAGCCACAAACGGATACCACGAAAGACTATACAGAGAGGCACAGAGATTGTGAAACAACCCAGGAATTTTATAGGAAGGAGGAGGGCGTGAAATTGATGATAGAACAGCTGACGACGGCAGTCGACAACGGCCAGTAACGCTCCCGTAGTCAAAACATGTGACGTCACGCTACTGCGTGGAAGTAGAATTTTGCTGTAGTCAGTAGCGAGCCAGGGTGTGAATCGGATGATCAATTAAACTACGATCCCCCTTGAAAATGTCCTACGCAGATGGTGACGAAACGTCGGGTTTTGAAGTGAAATCCTTTAGACCACGGCATAATAGCCTGGAATATTTTATTAACGGTGACAATTCTGGTCGTGAAAGTTTACATTTTACACTGCTGTGTTAGTTACGAATCCCCCCCCCCCCCCAATGCACGTGATCCGTACCAGGAACATAGGGAACAAAATTTAGGGACAAGGATACAATCCTAGGATCACGTCAGCATTAGGCTTGATCTGACACATTACTCTAATAACATTACGTCACTACAAGCTTCATAATTAGATGCAGAAATAATCATATACATCCCCACACTCAAACCTGACTGGAGAAATGGTCACAGTGCAGCAGAAAAAAATAAACTCTTCCTGTGTACAAAGTCATAGACTGGAAGAGGTCACAATGCTATGAAATACAACCTTAGAGAACAAGCACTGTACCTGATAACAGCGCAATCAGCTCCGTATTTATGACGAGAATGTGTGTCTCTGTCGAACCAGGACCGCGAAACCTGCAGAAGCCACTGTGAGCCTGCAGACAGCCCGTGGAATAATGATGAAATTTTAGTCGTGCAACATCACCCTCGCATATCCCATCTCATTGGCTCTGGGAAAAATCATACGCAAACTGAGAGATGGGGGAATCACAGAGGAGTGACGGTCCACAATTGTTTTCCAATGGCTTTCGTCTTATAATTAGCACTACCTCAGTCGCAATGGGGCAGTTGAAACAGTAGCCGAAGAACGCCCACGCACCTTCAGCATCAGTGGAAGCCAGTGATTGATAATGACTACAGTGTTTGCCACTTGCCGAAGACCCTTAACAGCCAGAGGAATAAAAACATACTAAAATATATTTATATTGCACGCCTGTGAGCTGCGTACAGTTTTATTAACAAAAAAGCAAAAACACTTCATACTTGTACTCATTACATAATAAGATTCTATGGAAAGTGAAAAAAATGTTTATCGCTTACCAAATTTTAGCTGCTGATGCTGGAAAACTTAAGCATCATTCATGATGTTTTCATTTTATTTGTGTATTTTCCTTTATAAAGTCCTCACATATTTCAGATCGATGGATCACCATTGGACTTCAACAATCGCGTCATTATTACTATTCCAAAGAAGGCACAGTTTGACAGGTGCGGATATTACTGAATCATCAGTTCAATAAATCGAGTTTCCAAGATACTGAAATGAATTATTAACAAACGAAAGAAAAAAACAGCTAGTAGAAGTAGACCTCACAGAAGATCAGGTTAGACTTTGGAGAAATGTTGGAAACCGCGAGGTCATACTGACCCTCCAGCATATATTACAAGCTAGATCGCCCATAGGCAAACCTAAGTTCATATCATTTATAGATTTAGAAAAAGCTTTCGACAGTGTTCATAGAAATACACTCTTTGAAATTATGAAGGTACCAAAGATTCAAATACACGGGGCGAAAATTTCTTTACTGCTTGTACCGAAACCAGACTAATGATCCGCTGTTTCGATAATTTATCGCTAATCTCATTTCTGCTTAACAATGAACAAAGGACAGCCAAAAACTGATGAAGAGAGTAATAGCATTGTGGTACAGCAGAACAGCTCAGTTTGGTAAGGCAGAAAATTTCAGCAGCGGCGCTAGTGTGTCAACAGCAGGGGTGAGAGTCGTAAGCGAGTACACTTGGCGAGCAGACTGGCAGAACAGCAAGGTTAGGAAGGCAGTATGCGATTGCGAGCGACTCATCAGGAAGTTTATGACAGGGACAGAGGTAAGCAAACCTCAGTGGACCTTCGTAACATTATGCAAGAAGGAAGAAAGCAAGATTTGTTTTGCAGGTTCACTCATTGTGGGTTTGTCAAGACGACTAATATACCAAAATGAGTTGTGAACCATATGTTGCAGTGTGAGAGACTGCTGACGGCTAGAAATAAAGGAGAACAGTTTCGTCATTACAAATGATGTCTAATAGCGGAATCTCTTCCCCAACCATAATAAATACACCAGACAACAGGCCAGCGTTGACCTGATGAGAAATATCAATGGCATTCACCTCATTTGCACTCGATTCTCTGTCTAAGTGTACCCATCCTCTCAGATGTAGTGCCGGGAATGCACGTGAACACGTTCATGGCGTGATGTATACTAATGTATCCACCTCTTTCATAGCTATGTATACAAAACCCTCACCTGGCATTTGTGCCAATACCTACTGTCATTCAATTTTCTTGTTTTATTAGTAACAAGAAACCTGTACTCTGTATGATTCCAGCGATCTCCATATGTCTCTACAAATTCGTTAATGATGTACCAGTTCATACATGTGCTTGCTAAATGTACTTTAAATCCAAAATGCCTTGTTTGAAGGCATTAGTAACGTTTGCATTATCCCTCACCAACGGTTTTGGAATTCTGGGATACATTTCACTCAAATAACATATGTCAACACCCATGTGATGACCAAAACGGAAATGTTGTAGAATTTGATACTGGTTTTCCACAGCAACATCATCAAATATGAACGTGGGTTTGCCTTTGCTTTTTCTGCTGGAGAGATTTCATACCATCGACACCGTTTAGTAACATTTGCAGCTACTGGTACTTGGACCGAAACAGTATATTTGAAAATAAACATACATGCTCGAATCGGACTTCATGCAGGCATGTTAGTAGTGACATGAGAACATTTGTCTTGCTGCAACTGGATGAACTTCCAGTTATCACCTGTATATTATCTGAGAGGAGTATCTCATTCTCCGTCTTCTCATCTTCTCCCACACCATCACAGTACTAGTCACTTACAACAAAGTTCTTGTCTCGACTGTGCTTCACCCACTGTGCCATGATACTGACTGCATAACGAGTGATGGGCTTTTAAAGAAAATATATGTAGTCAACTAAGCTACAGGGTGTAAGCACACACACACACACACACACACACACACACACACACACACACATCTGAAAAGCTTCATCTATCATTCACTTTAACAATGACACAGTGACTGAAGACATTGACTGCATTGACGATGTGTTTCAGACAGCTGCTGTTGCAGTGTTCTAGTGTTCTAGAATTGGCACCGAAACTACTGGAAACAGTATCATTATTGTTATTGTTATTTTTGTTACTATAAGAAGCACAGAAGAAAAATATGATTTCCTATAATATACATATTGTTTTTATTCAGCAGTCATATACAGGATGTACAACACCATCCAAACCAACAGGTTTTTGGCTCATCTTCCCCTCCTATACAGAATTTGGCAAATAAAGCTTTCTTGTACACATAGAATTCAGTGTGCATTTCCCTCAAAGTGATGGCTGTTCCTTTAGCTTCTTATTTTGGCATCGTGTTGATACAGTGTTCTAAATCGTCTACATGCACACTATACATATGGAGGTAGTTTACATTGTCTTTATACACAATTTGAACATAAGGAACCATCTGTCGAGTCTTTCAAACACAAAGGATAGCACCATCTGCAGGCTTAACAAATTTGTAATGGTGGAGAGCTGTAAATAAAAGGACCAGCCACCGGATCTAAACGTAAGCGCAGCACGATTGTATCGTGACATGATAGTCAGAGTCAGGACAGCACAGCAAATGCCTCAGGGGAGAACAGGATAATACTTGGTGGTCATCTGTTGATTGAGTTAGAGTTCTGCCTTACACAGTTCGATTCCAACTCCGTAAACTACGCTTCAACACTTCTCGGTACATGTTGACCTCGAACACAACACGACAGGGAGCAACTGTCCACTGATGCTTTTATACCAGTATTTAAATGTTTTGAAGGGCCAGTTGTTAAATCGTAATTTGAACTGAAAAAACACTAGAGCACGGGGAGGACTCGACAGCTTCTCATCCACAACATCAACATCGGAATGTTCCAGGATAGTGCGTATGTCAGAGACCAGTACAGACCTGCACAGTGTAGTGTCAGATCCCCAGCACAACTGTTCTGACAGTCATGGACTGGCTCAATGTCTTCATTACACAAATCGACAATTGGTACTGATAATAGCAGTTTGTTGTCCTGATCCAACATGCTGGTCAGGTGCACTACCGAATCCCATGCTACTGCTGTTGGTCCAAACAGGCTGGAGGTCACTTCAGGTCTTGAAGAGGTGGTGGTTGCCTCTGATAGTCCAGATATGCTGGCAGTCGCTGCAGGTCTGGACAAGCTGGAGATTGCTGTCAATATGGACATGCCTGAGGTCGCTGAACAAAGAAGAAGAGGAAACAACAGACAAGAACACGGAGTTGAACAAAGACATGGAACTAAATCACATGTACTTACTTTTACACTTCTTCTGCAAGGCGGAGACAGATGACTATCTAAGTTGTTGTTGGTGCTTCATGGTTATTCCACTGACTGACTATGACTGAGACCACACCCCCATATGTATCCCCTAGTATTACTATCACATGATCCGTTGTAACATTCCTACTTTCTTGGTGACTCCTGCCAATTTTCAGGTCGAGGAGGGGGATTGCTGTGTTCCTACAGGTTCGCACCAATTTTTCCCCCATGTCATTTAACTTTTGAACATCCTTTGTTGATGGAATTGTTAACTAGGCCAGCCACTCTGGGACTGCTAAAGGGGAGAGGTCACCAGAGACCTGTCTGGCTGCAGGAGAACTGTAATGAGTTCAGCATATTACTACTATCGGTCTGCTGCCCACCACAAAAATGTTATACATAGGAATAATGTCACTTATTTGCTGGATTGGTGGACGTCTCTTGCACAGTGGAAGAGGCAGGCTGAAGAGCCATTTCAAAGGAGGAGGTTGGCAGTTAGAGAACCATCAACAAAAAAAAAAGTTCAAATGTGTGTGAAATCTTATGGGACTTAACTGCTAAGGTCATCAGTCCCTAAGCTTATAAACTACTTAACCTAAATTTTCCTAAGGACAAACACACACACCCATGCCCGAGGGAGGACTCGAACCTCCGCCGGGACTAGCCGTCCAACAACTGTTTGCAACTTCACCCTATCCTATTGCACTGTCATTATTTGTCGAGAAGTATTCTTCTTTCACTCCTCCGTCATCTGATCTTTCCAACCATCCAGAAGGACACTATCAACACAGTCCTCGATTGTACGTTTACATGTAATACAGTTACTGAAGTTCTCTCTGCTTGATATCCACAACTCAACAATAGTTTACAGAGACACACACAACACACACACAGTACTTTCTATGTCAACAGCTCAAAGCAGACTGTGCTTTTCCCAGTAAATCACAAGTGGAGAACGTGAGGCAAGTGTAGGACACTCAACATATAAATAAATAATGACAGTATCTTACGTCCTTCCTCTCCAGCATCTCGGTACACACTGAGTGTTTCTCCTGCAAATTCACAAGTGGGGAAGGGGAGGGGAAGTGGGGGAGGGGAGAGATGTGGCAGTGGAGGCATTATATGATGATGCGACGTCTACAGCTCAAGGAGAGGAGGTGAAGGACCCTATGGAGAGCCACCATCTTGAATAAATTAGGCAATAATGCAGGCTTGTGTCACTTTGGCTTTATCCCTTTACTTGGGGCTATACTCGCACACGATGGTCATCCGGACTAACGCATAACCATGATGCACACTGCCACGCCATTCATTAGCGGTCCTTTCTTCTCGCTTATGGCACTGCTCGAAATACAGTGGTTTATGTTGTGCTGTTAGTGGCAGCCTATGGAACGGCTGGTAATTCCCTAGTGCCTTTATTATTAGTTTCCGCCCAATGGTGTGGGATGACACAGAATGTTGCAGGGGATCGATTACTTCTTCTAGGATGGGAGGTGCAGGTGTCAGGGGGTTAAGATGTGCTTGGTGCACAATACGGTGATCGTCTCTTGTATTGGTCAGATGTGATCGACTGGAATCTTAACGACAAGTGTGCCTGCCCTCAGTTTCCAATGTGGTCCAACATAGGACCATATTGGCATTCGAATGTCCCACGAATCTGTAATATGACACGATTTGACAAGCAGACCAAATGGAGACGAACAATGAAGTTACTTGCAAAGTGCGTTAGGTATACGAGTACACTACATGTCTGTGTCTTTGACAGTGATGACATTGTTCACGCCATTTCTATACCCTACTTGGCCTGCCAACAATACTAGATACCAACAACAACTGCACTCTGCTGGTCGTTCTACCTGTTACTCTTAATCATTTATGTACTCAACAATGGCGTGTGTATGATTAAGTTACATTGTCATCTGACCATGTCTTTTGGCTACTTCACTTTCTTCTGTGAGGCATGGTGAAACAATAAGAAATGAAACATGTCATAAGGAATATTTTACCATGATAGACTGATAAGTGAGAGGGGCTAATAGGCAGAGTAAGTGTACAGCCACACGAGATGATCGTGAGCATGCGTTGCGTGCCACATGTCCACAGTGCTGTAATGAATTGAGCTGTTTAGTCCATATATTGTCTCTACGCTGGATCATTACAGCAGAAATGGACTTGTTTGTGTCGATGATTGAAAGCTACCTGCTATCGACTTCCGTTGTCTAGAATTCACAAACACCTCAGACAGCAATTGGCTGTGTGTGCATGAGCTCTGTGACAACTTGTAGTGGTTTGGAATTATGGTCGATTAAGTACTTGTTCGTAGTGGTATCCAGCATCTGAAATTGATGCTTTGTAGCTTATCATACGAACTACATGCAGGCAAAATTCGCCAGAAACTGTACGTTGTGCCAGAGGCGAGTGAACTTGTTGGTTACCGAAAGAGTTCAGGTGGTCCATTTATGTGCTTTTTTTTATTCTAACTTCTAAGGGAGTGCCAGAAGTAACTTGCGTGTGTTTGGGGAATCTGAAATTGTCTGTGACAATTGCACCGCCTGGGCGGTAATTTTCTCTTAAATAGCTTTCCACAATTGTGCACTGTTTGACCAAAGGGGCCTACAGAAACTGTTTATACATGGCAGAGTTTGTTCGGACAGTTTATGGATGTTAAATATGCAAAGACTGTTTCTTTATTTCGGATGATCTGCGATCGTTTTTAAGGCACTACTGCAAGTGAGGTAACATGTTTTTTTTTCTGTTTTACAGCTCTAATTCTTAACTGTTCTTAATCTACCTGTGTGAAACCAGTGCGACGTCAGGATGCAACTTTGGCGGATGTAACTACCAGCAGAGCAAAATTTCTGAATGATGCCTTGGCGCTCTTCTTCGGCTTGAAACCTGGTTTGTAATTTAATCTGCATCATTGGAAGCCTGTGTGTATTAAGTTTAAATCTATGGAATATTACACTGTCTATTCTAATTACTGGCGTCTGTAAAACAGATTTTGATAATACTTTGGTCAAGTTGGCCTTTGAGGTCTTTTGATGCCGAATTATGGTATTGGTGGCTTCTAAAATAGTCTTTTGATATACGTTTTCTAATTTTGTTTTGATGTTTTCTAAAACGTTTTTCAGTCATACGATACTTTTATAGTTGTCTGTAAATTATTTTTGTATTATCAACTTCACATCCAATTATGGGCTGCCCTTTAAGTAAGTTTGTGCCGAGGGGGGATGTAACGGAAAATGGAAACATTTATTTAAAAAAATCATTACAGCCATATTTATTAATGTACGAATCTAAAATTTTGCATATGTCAAACAAAAGAGCTGTGTTTTAACGGAAAAATATAATAAAATATGCAGAGTTAATATTTGAATTTTTTATTTTTGACTGTCTTCTTTGTAAAAAGTCAAATCTCAAATTCTAATCATGTAGTTAATCTGAAAATTTAATTGCAGTGTCCTGAGATGGTTATAAGACCACTTAACTACAGTTATTAATTTATGGTACAAATTGTGTCATTATGAGATTTTTAATTTTGCACATCCAAAATTAACTTTTTTTCTACATACAATCATCTAAAAATCAGAATTTAATTGCAGGATCTAGTATTTTTCAGTTCCAGGGAGACAGCAACACGTTGCGAACAGTAACTGAAAATTTCATAGCATTAGCGGATATACTTTATTGAGAAAAGGCTTCTTATAACGTAAAAATGTAAAACAAACAAAATTAAGTTCAAGACCTTCTTCTCATACTTCTATATGTAATAAGCTTACCTCAGTTTTAAAATCCTCCATACTGATACTCCTCATCCTCCTGTTTTCTCTTCCCTCTTCTTCGAATCTGCCTGGCCTATATTTAGAAAATTGTGGTACGGTCTTATGGGACCAAACTGCTGAGGTCATCGGTCCCGAAGCCTACAATCTAACTCAAACTAACTTAACCGTAAGGACAATACACACACTCATGCCCGAGGAAGGACTCGAACTTCTGACGGGGGAGCCGCACGGACCGCGACAAGGCGACTCAGACCGCGCGGCTACCCCACGTGGCTGCCTAGCCTGTATTTGCACGTAAGACACTGATCTGTTAGCTTTCTTGAATCTGCTCTCGTCGATGGTGTAAAATGCTGTTATTGTAAACACACCAGGACCTATACCAACTCTCTTCAGCAGTTCAATTCTGCTATTATTTCCATTATTATAACATAAAACATCATAGACACCTATTTTGTGTACTTCAAGTCCACAGAATGTCCTTTTTGAGTATCCAATCCAAAGTAAATTATTGAGGCTTTCATTTGCATTTCGTGTCTTTTCGAGTAGACAATTCCTCAATAAATCAGGGTTTGCAAGAAACCTGATTGTGGGCTTAATTGCATTCATGCCAGGTTCTGGTAATGAATGTCTATGTGAATAGTCTCATTTCTGTTATTGAACATAGACCAATCGTCTTTCGGACACAGATTGTGCATTGGTGTTTCCTCAGTGGATAGTTTGTGGAAAAAAATTGTCCACTCAGCACGCTCATTGCTTCTAATTATGTGTGTTTTTCCTGATAGCTCTCTCATAAAATAACTGTAGACAATCAATTTCTTTCAGAGTAAGCCCGCCTTTTCCTCCTACTGGTTTTCCATCCTCAAGTACTTCATCTTTCTTCTCTTTCAGCAAGTGATGAAGCCTACGACCAAGCCTCTTTTGGATGTGGCCAACATGTTCCAACTTTTCTATTGTTGTATTGTACGGATTTTTATCTGTTACAGCTTTGACTCAAGAGGAGCTCCATCACCAAGATATTTAGTATATCTAACCCCATACTAGTCCTCAGATCTGGAGAACATCCACACAACTGCAGCAGCCTCCACGCCCCCACTTGAACCACTATAATTTTTAGAGCGTGCTACTGCATGCTTTTCTTGTCACAGTTTCTTACTGTCTTCATTGTTGGACATTATCCTTGTTGTACACTTGTGGCAGTATTTAGACATAATTTCTACATCTAAAACTCTACCTGAGTCAACACCAATAACAAATGCAACTCCATACAGAGATGTGTGACCCCTTTTCATCCAGGTCCATTCCACAGACGCACACAGGTCAGTAACATGTCTAGGAGATTGTCTTTCATGAATATCCACCCCCGGATCTACTTATTTTTTGTTTATTTCCACCAATTCCTCCACTGCTTTTTTCAAAGAAACTTTGGCAGTAACACATACAGCTTGAGACATTCTTTATTTATTTTTTCAAACCTTGCACAAGGTGGAAGCATGTTCAGAAAACCACAAAATAAATTACCTTCTTCCCTGTCCTGTCCAAGACATCTCAGAGCATATGGTAAACTAAAATTGCTTTCATGTGTACCAGTGTCAGTTTTTTTGGAGCAGGAATTTCAAAGTTCATATCCACACGAATTAAAATTTAATTTAAAATCACAAGCTAGTCCCAGTCTTCTTTATTCAAGAACAGTCATGCATTCCGTATTTTTACAGCTAACACATGAATATGAACATTTTATAACCTGGCAGAGAAGGTCTAAATCATTAAGTCTGAATGTAGTGGAATCCAAACGAACATCATTCATGCACCTATACAATACTCCTGTCCCAAATTTCGATGTTGAAGCTAAGAGCTTATGTTCTTCATTTCGAGCTGCTGCCTCTTTTTTGTTGGTAAATCGATTTCCATGAACAGTTTTTCCACCTCCCATGATGCATAAATCTTAACTTCCCCGTAAAGGTTTGCGAATTCAACCTTCCACCTACTAATATGTATTAGTATTGTCAAAACGTAAATGAATAACATGAAAGAAAGTTTCCAGGCAAAGATATAGATGTCAGCCAGAGATATAGATGTCAGCCAGAGATATAGATGTCAGCCAGAGATATAGATGTCAGACAATGATATCGAAAGAAAATAGCCTTCACACTGACAAAAATTCCACTGAAGCAAGCCATTTCCCAAATGTCGGAAAAGGTGGGAGTGGCCGCCAGAGCAGAATTAACCAGTTTAACGATTTTAAGGCATTTATAAAGCTGCTACCACGATAAAATTCACACACAACATTGATTAAACTATGTATATCAGGAAAATAATATTTTTGAAAAATCTATATTTTTGGATCAAAATCCATTACATCCACCCTTATGTTGTACGGATAAATACTTAGGGCTTAAATAAATTTAGATGGTTTCATTGCTGTAATCAGTGGCACTTATAATATAGCTTTCAGTGTCATCCTATCAGATCTTTCATTTGTGCCGTTGGTCATAGCATTTGATGTGTGGTATACAGTCTGATATTAATTCGCGTTTGCTTAACTGAGCAATTAAATGTGCTCAGTCTACCAGTGTGTCTTGTGTACAATGATCATATTAAGTTAAACTGCAAAATTTGACTGAACGTGTGTTCACTCGCTTACCACTTCCCAGATCTTCGCATCTTACACTGTTTCAAATCACATTGAAGTCACTACGATTTTTGATAGTACAAAAGGTGGGACCTGATCCTTAAAAGAGTGTCTTATCACCAAAAATGGTAATACATGCTATGCAGC
Source organism: Schistocerca cancellata (assembly GCF_023864275.1). Classification (NCBI taxonomy): domain Eukaryota; kingdom Metazoa; phylum Arthropoda; class Insecta; order Orthoptera; family Acrididae; genus Schistocerca; species Schistocerca cancellata. The sequence continues at coordinate 716,043,925 of NC_064630.1, forward strand.
GTACTGCCATCTGGCCACAAGTTGGGTAATGAGTTCTTGGAGAGAGGCATTCCATTCCTGCATCAGTGCGGTTGACAGCTCCAGGATGGTTTTAGTGTATGTGGACGTGTTGCAATGTGTCTGCACATTGCATCCCTCACCTGCTCATTGGTATTTCAGTCGGGGTGAATGGGCAGGCCAGTCCATTCGCCCGAAATTCGGTCATTCCAAATGCTTCTCCATATTTATTTGATAAATTTACTTCTCTTGTTACAATGATTGTTCACAATTACTTGACATGAAATTTTCTGAAACATGGGTCTATGCAAAGTGGTATTTGACAATATGTACAAACCCAGCGAGTGCTCTTTTCCGCAGCTTTGGTACTACAGTGACGGCACGTCCAGTAGATTTCTCCTAAAATGGGTTGATGCTCCCCTACAGCCACATGACGAAAATCTTCAGGTACTTCGCCGCTTTTTACCAGAAAGACAGGTTTTTGTCCACACCTTTTTTGGGAGGGGAAGCCAGCGATCAATTGTCTGGCTAGATGAATCCTGTATGTGAGCTGATCATCCTGTCTACATTCTCTTTTACTTATTTTCCACAGGATAAAACTGTTCACTGCAGCAACGTCCACCAGGAAATAAAATATTCTGTGCCACCATTCTACAAAACGACTGCCAATAGCATACCTTTCTCATAATTGATCAAACTTATCGACACCACCCATTATTTTGTTGTATTCTGCCACAACTTCAGGACAAGAAATCTCTGTACTAGTACCATCCTTGTTTTTTCTTTTCACTGTGGCTGTTTCTCATGGGTCATGAAATGAGGACAGGGAAGTGACTGGACGGTTATCCATCCATTTTACTGCGGAAATGTCTCCTTTTGTATCAAACTGGACTTCTCCTCTTTCCGATTTTACGTTTCCCTTCATAAATTTGGGAAAAATCAAAAGTATTAGCCTTATACTATATCTTTGAGGAAAAAATCGCAATATGTCACGCAAACAGCACTGAAAGGCTCCTTTACAGAGCAACGCTCAGCTATACAATGCCTCTGCGCGAAGGTACAGCAAAAACGGCGAGAACTTCAGATTGGAAGTAGTACCTTATACTTTTGAATAGGTGGTAGCACCGTACGGAGGTGGGAACTGTGAATCCCAAGGGACTAGGAGCGAGTTCATTGTAGTGGCAAGCATGTTTCCCACGGCTCACGAAAGGGTTAAAGTGAATTATCAGTGCCCATGGCATGCTCGTTCAAACAGCAGCAGTCACTGACCAATTTATCCACATCATTGTAGCTTGCAGCTTTGCAGTTCAAAATCACTATCAACCGAAGTAGATTAAGTCAGATTGCATTATCTCCATTTAAAGTCGAATGCATCATTAATTTTCCACCCACTTCCCTTAATTGTCAACTGTACATCTGTACACACTTTGTTTCATTAGACACGTGCTTGACTGTAATCTATGTAATTTATTTCTGTTTATGTCCGATATCAGTCTTATTCGTCTGTAATAAATCTATGGTTATCTTGATTATTATCTATTATTTTGGAAGATACCGTTCCTTGATCATTAATTTTGTTCGCTAATGTGGAAGCTAATAGTAGCAATTAGGAGTATAATACGTTTTATCAACTGCACCTTCACTGGTAGGGCACGGAATTAGTCATTTTCACGTAAATCTTCCATTGCCGTTGATTTCACACACAGTGGTATAGCTGGAGAGTGGGTCTGTGACGTAGAATACTCCAGGGCAGAAGATCATTATGGTTAGAACCACACTGCTTTCCCACTGCACGTGTAGGACAGTTCCTATGCTCTTGGCAACATCTCAAACGATGCCACGGATCTGCAGGTGTCAATGTAACACTCTGTACCACTTGTAGGGCAAAGTGACCATACCAATGCACCGAGGAGAGTGAAATGGAGTGCCTGCAGTCCTCTTAAACATGGCTGCAATTGCAATTGCTGTTTTATACGACTTTCTTTTTACCTGTTACACAATGTAGAGGCCTTCTCCTGCAGTGATTCACTGTGGTCGATCACATCCTCTCCTTTGGGCAGCAGTGCCTCTGATTCTGACCACTCCCGATGCAGGTGAAACAGCGCTGTGACCAATACCAAATTTTGGGCCTACATTCGTCACACTTCGTCCTTCTCCCAGTTTCCCGATGATTCTACTCCACCTGAAGTCCTCCAAATGTTGTCTCTGGGCCATGTCTTAATGAAGATTATCATCACAGTGCATCGTAACTGCTCCGTGATTGACACACATTATCTGTTTAGCAAGAGTAATAGAAGGCAGATTTCAGACTACCTAACAGATCAAAACGAAAATTTCTGTTCCGACACTGACAATGTTGAGTGTTTATGGAAAAAGTTCAAGGCAATCGTAAAATGCGTTTTAGACAGGTACGTGCCGAGTAAAACTGTGAGGGACGGGAAAAACCTACCGTGGTACAACAACAAAGTTAGGAAACTACTGCGAAAGCAAAGAGAGCTTCACTCCAAGTTTAAACGCAGCCAAAACCTCTCAGACAAACAGAAGCTAAACGATGTCAAAGTTAGCGTAAGGAGGGCTATGCGTGAAGCGTTCAGTGAATTCGAAAGTAAAATTCTATGTACCGACTTGACAGATAATCCTAGGAAGTTCTGGTCTTACGTTAAATCAGTAAATGGCTCGAAACAGCATATCCAGACACTCCGGGATGATGAAGGCATTGAAACAGAGGATGACACGCGTAAAGCTGAAATACTAAACACCTTTTTCCAAAGCTGTTTCACAGAGGAGGACCGCACTGCAGTTCCTTCTCTAAATCCTCGCACAAACGAAAAAATGGCTGACATCGAAATAAGTGTCAAAGGAATAGAAAAGCAACTGGAATCACTCAACAGAGGAAAGTCCACTGGACCTGACGGGATACCAATTCGATTCTACACAGAGTACGCGAAAGAACTTGCCCCCCTTCTAACAGCGGTGTACCGCAAGTCACTAGAGGAACGGAGGGTTCCAAATGATTGGAAAAGAGCACAGGTAGTCCCAGTCTTCAAGAAGGGTCGTCGAGCAGATGCGCAAAACTATAGACCTATATCTCTGACCTCGATCTGTTGTAGAATTTTAGAACATGTTTTTTGCTCGAGTATCATGTCGTTTTTGGAAACCCAGAATCTACTGTGTAGGAATCAACATGGATTCCGGAAACAAAGATCGTGTGAGACCCAACTCGCTTTATTTGTTCATGAGACCCAGAAAATATTAGATACAGGCTCCCAGGTAGATGCTATTTTTCTTGACTTCCGGAAGGCGTTCGATACAGTTCCGCACTGTCGCCTGATAAACAAAGTAAGAGCCTACGGAATATCAGACCAGCTGTGTGGCTGGATTTAAGAGTTTTTAGCAAACAGAACACAGCATGTTGTTATCAATGGAGAGACGTCTACAGACGTTAAAGTAACCTCTGGCGTGCCACAGGGGAGTGTTATGGGACCATTGTTTTTCACAATATGTATATAAATGACCTAGTAGATAGTGTCGGAAGTTCCATGCGGCTTTTCCCGGATGATGCTGTAATGTACAGAGAAGTTGCAGCATTAGAAAATTGTAGCGAAATGCAGGAAGATCTGCAGCGGATAGGCACTTGGTGCAGGGAGTGGCAACTGACCCTTAACATAGACAAATGTAATGTATTGCGAATACATAGAAAGAAGGATCCTTTATTGTATGATTATATGATAGCGGAACACACACTGGTAGCAGTTACTTCTGTAAAATATCTGGGAGTATGCGTGCGGAACGATTTGAAGTGGAATGATCATATAAAATTAATTGTTGGAAAGGCGAGTACCAGGTTGAGATTCATTGGGAGAGTCCTTAGAAAATGTAGTCCATCAACAAAGGAGGTGGCTTACAAAACACTCGTTCGACCTATACTTGAGTATTGCTCATCAGTGTGGGATCCGTACCAGATCGGGTTGACGGAGGAGATAGAGAAGATCCAAAGAAGAGCGGCGCGTTTCGTCACAGGGTTATTTGGTAACCGTGATAGCGTTACGGAGATGTTTAACAAACTCAAGTGGCAGACTCTGCAAGAGAGGCGCTCTGCATCGCGGTGTAGCTTGCTCGTCAGGTTTCGAGAGGGTGCGTTTCTGGATGAGGTATCGAATATATTGCTTCCCCCTACTTATACCTCCCGAGGAGATCACGAATGTAAAATTAGAGAGATTAGAGCGCGCACGAGGCTTTCAGACAGTCGTTCTTCCCGCGAACCATACGCGACTGGAACAGGAAAGGGAGGTAATGACAGTGGCACACACCGCTGGGTGGCTTGAGGAGTATAAATGTAGATGTAGATGTACCTTTTCTCGTCCGTTAAACTGCCTCGTACTGCGAGGTCATTCCCATTTGGCGCTCTAGTCACGCTCATCTCACGCCATGAGACGTGCCACTTTCTGAGTACTACTAGGAGATCTCTTGAAAAATGCTGCAGCACTGTCATCAATTTGCAACGAGTAGTTCACATGTTATGTTACTTCATCTAGCTCGTCCTAAAGTTTTGCATAACAGTGTAAGTGGGAAATGCTTAAAATAAGATAATTCTAAAAAACAGTCCTTTTGATACCTTTCACAGTTGATTTAGATTTGTAGAGTATGTGTAGTGCACGGAAATAGCATTTAAGTATTGAACACATTTTACAACAATTTGCCTTTCTAATGGAGTGATGCATTATGCTGGGAGTGTAATTTGTTGAAATACATTTTCTAAGCTGTAACAACTTTTTCCTTAAGGTGACTTTATTTATGTGCAGCCTTAAGGCGTATGCTTATATGCACGTGACCGTGATATGCAGTTATGATAAATACAACAGCTGATAATTTTTGGAATATTTTGAGTGAGTTCAAATTTTACACTTCGTACACTTAACCGGGGTTGACAGTTTGTTGATTGTGACCAACGTATCAAACGTTTGAGACACATCTCCACCTCTACAAACAACTACGTGTTGTTGGGGCTACGGTGCTGTTGGCTGAGAGAAGGAGACCCCCATGCGTGCTTCTTCAGCTGACGTTCTTCTGCTTTATATACTTCATTATTCTATTTTCATATCCTATTTTAATATTAGTTTTCGTTGCTTTGTTTTCATCACTGCTTGGTCAAAACTTAAATTTTGAATGCTATTCACCGCTCTTGGACTGGGGATGCAGCAATATCTGCTACGGAACACTCTCAGTAGACCCGTCGTTATATGGTTTAATTATACATTAGAATATAACAGGAACTGATGAGGTTGGCGACAGTTGCAGAATTGTGATTGTTTCTTATCGAGAAAAGGGAGGCTCCTAGCGGTCAAGATGTAAACTACGCTTGAACAACTTTTAACTGCTTTTAATGTGTATCCTGACCCTCCCCTATCAAGTTTGTTTGAGTAAAATGCATTGTTATTGCTGTTATAGTTTTCCCAAACCTTTTATGCAGTATTCGTTTGTCATTTTTGCTTTTACGTAACTGGTTCCTTCTCTGGGACGTAGTTCTACACTTCACAGTGCCGAATGTTTTATATAAGTCTACAGTTCTAATGAAGTGGTAATGACTGTTTTTGTTGGTAACATCGTCCATAAACCAGAGCATGTGATGTGACTACTTTATTGAGAATACAAGCTTTTCATGCTTTTATTTTAAATTTGGTCCACTTGAGTTCAAAGCAAGGAAAAAGCCAGGGGTTGCACAAGAACATTTAAAACAAAAATCAAATGTTGTTGAGGTCATTTAGCGTCTAACAGAGTTCCAGTGAGATCACGCTTTAACTAATACCACTCTCTTCCTGAAGGGCAATGCACCACATGAAAAAAGAGCGTCAACTTTTTGAACAATTTGTGTGCTGTCAGAACTCACATTTGTTGCTACATCTTTTCTTTCTTTGTGATTGTGGCCCACCACTGAGAATGAAATGCGCAAGTACGTTTCTGGAAAATAAGAATTTAGCTGGTACAATTGTCTCCCTGAGAAGCAATATTTCATATCAAAACTAAAGGTCACATAAACCCCTGTTATAGTTTTGTAACTGTTTTCAACAATTTCTTTGCTGTCAGAACACACACTTTGTTTATTTCTTGAGGCTGTGGTGCAATACTTATAATGTAATGCGCAAGTACATTACTGGAAAATGAAAATTTAGCTATTGCTATATAAGAAATAACTAGAAAATGCCAGATTACGAATGTCAATTACATGACTTCCAGCGATATCAAATAAAAAGGAGTTTCGAACTGGTAGTCTTCTAGTCTTTTCGCGTAACTGCCCTTTCCGCTGACTGCACAGATGGAATACAGTTAGGAAACAACTTTGACAGTCAAAGGAAGCCAATTTGCGCAAATGTTCGTTTAACTGCACCAGCACTCCAAGTTTCGCCCCTGCCGCTCGCCTGAGAACTTGACGTGCGGCTTTTGATACGCAGCATAGCTTGACGCAGATCTCATTAGACATTGCCCAGCCGGCGAGGCACGTCAGTGCATCATCAGAAGGAGAAACAAAATTTATCTTAACTCCAGCTACCGCCCTGCCATGGCATGCTTGTCTGCGACAAAATGAGGTGAATGCCGGTTAAAGAGATGTTCAAGTAGAGACTGGTTCATCACTGTTAACATGAAGAAAGAAATGCAGTATACTAAAGAGAACTGTAAACCGCCCTCACCTTGCCAAGTCCTGAGAAATAATACACCAACAAATAAAAAAATTAGTACCCACAGTTTTCTTTTCCGTAAGCTACTTCCGTATTAAATACTTCATTTGCTATGTACGTTTCCTTACGACAGCGGTTCTAAAATACTTCGAATGTGCGGCCCACTTCGGCATCAAGGAGTGCCATCGTGGTGCCTTCCTGTTCTTATTTCCTTGTATTTTTTACGAGCTTTTGTTACATTTTGCCGGCCGGAGTGGCCGAGCGGTTAAAGGCGCTACAGTCTGGAACCGCACGACCGCTACGGTCGCAGGTTTGAATCCTGCCTCGGGCATGGATGTGTGTGATGTCCTTAGGTTAGTTAGGTTTAAGTAGTTCTAAGTTCTAGGGGACTTATGACCACAGCAGTTGAGTCCCATAGTGCTCAGAGCCATTTGTTACATTTTGAGTGATGTTAAGACACATCAAGGTGAGGTAAACAGCAGAGTTATTTATGATCTGTAAATCACAAGAATAACAACGAAGACACCCAGTGAAAAGCCAGGTAATCACACGCGACTACGTAAAGTAACTAATAAGACCGGTAAATGAAATAACGGATTTCAATTCCCTTCGTCCGCCACACAAACCCCTGTTATAATTTTGCAACTGTTTTCAATAATTTCTTTGCTGTCAGAACACTCACTTTGTAGTTATATGTTTTATTTTTTGAGGCTGTGGTCCAATATTTATAATGTCATGTGCAAGCACAGTAGTGGAAAATGAAAATTTAACTAATGCTATATAAGAAATAATTAGATGCCAGATTACAAATTTCAGTTGCTACAGACGTGGCTGATGGTGCACACTTATGGTCGGTTACAGACACTGCGGATTTTTTCCGACGCGGTCAGTTGACCATCGCCGCTCACAGAAATCTAGCGTTTACACATACGGCGGGTAAATCCTCCGTCGCCGTTGGAAGTGCACTTTCACCATCTAACCAGTTCACTTAATTTTACTGCGTTATTTAAATTATCTAATGCTTTTAAACACACGGTGTTGTTTGAAATGCACAGAGAGTAAATTCTAGGTTTATTGTTACTATGACGACGAATGGGGGTTGTTCAGTTCATCAAAGAAGATGGGAGTCTGAAGTGCCTACACGTTGTTTAAAGAGCTGAGGCAGGAAAACACTAAATTCAATTACTTCCGAGTGTTGGTGACATCCCTTGACAAACTCCATGGGCAGTTGAAAAATACCACCAGCACAAAAACACCTAAATGAGGAATTGTATTCAGCCTTCAGAAGTGCAGAGAGTGCTGAGGTTTTAACGGTAGCAGTATTTATTGATACTATGCTGTAAAAACATACAAAATTCTACATTGGTGACATCCCTTGACAAACTCCGTGGGCAGTTGAAAAATACCACCAGCACAAAAACACCTAAATGAGGAATTGTATTCAGCCTTCAGAAGTGCAGAGAGTGCTGAGGTTTTAACGGTAGCAGTATTTATTGATACTATGCTGTAAAAAGATACAAAATTCTACATTATTTATTGATACTATGCTGTAAAAACATAGAAAATTCTAAATTAGAAGACTGCCTTTTGGGTAGTTGAAAAATACCACCAGCACAAAAACACCTAAATGAGGAATTGTATTCAGCCTTCAGAAGTGCAGAGAGTGCTGAGGTTTTAACGGTAGCAGTATTTATTGATACTATGCTGTAAAAACATACAAAATTCTACATTGGTGACATCCCTTGACAAACTCCGTGGGCAGTTGAAAAATACCACCAGCACAAAAACACCTAAATGAGGAATTGTATTCAGCCTTCAGAAGTGCAGAGAGTGCTGAGGTTTTAACGGTAGCAGTATTTATTGATACTATGCTGTAAAAACATACAAAATTCTACATTAACAGACCAGACGAGTGTTGGAGACATCCCTTGACAAACTCCGTGGGCAGTTGAAAAATACCACCAGCGCAAAAACACCTAAATGAGGAATTGTATTCAGCCTTCAGAAGTGCCTTCCGAGTGTTGGTGACATCCCTTGACAAACTCCGTGGGCAGTTCAAAAATACCACCAGCACAAAAACACCTAAATGAGGAATTGTATTCAGCCTTCAGAAGTGCAGAGAGTGCTGAGGTTTTAACGGTAGCAGTATTTATTGATACTATGCTGTAAAAACATACAAAATTCTACATTGGTGACATCCCTTGACAAACTCCGTGGGCAGTTGAAAAATACCACCAGCACAAAAACACCTAAATGAGGAATTGTATTCAGCCTTCAGAAGTGCAGAGAGTGCTGAGGTTTTAACGGTAGCAGTATTTATTGATACTATGCTGTAAAAACATACAAAATTCTACATTAACAGACCAGGCGAGTGTTGGTGACATCCCTTGACAAACTCCGTGGGCAGTTGAAAAATACCACCAGCACAAAAACACCTAAATGAGGAATTGTATTCAGCCTTCAGAAGTGCAGAGACCTTTATATACACTTTCATACACAATGAACTATTGTAAATTGATGCCCATTGTACTACATGAATGGTAGGAATTGTCTAAGAACTTCTTTCGCGGTCTTCTTTGTCAACATACTGAACTGAATTTTCAAATAGTGGTCGGCTACTGTACCTTTTCGATTTTGTGCTTCTAATGTGTTTCTAAGGTGGAGTAGACAGCTGACTTAAGACAGAAACTGAGGGAATCGATAATGGGTCGTAGAGTGGGAGATATGGAGACTGTCACGGATTCAAAGCCAGAGTTTCCAATGATGGATGAGGTTGCCTTAGTTGGGATGGTGAGTGGACAGTGCACTTTGAGCTGAGACAGCGGGTGTCGTTGGAAGGGCATAAGGTGGGAGATGTGGAGACTATGTGTAAATGGGAGTCACAGAAGATTTGAAAGGTTGTTGAGGTGGCTGTGGACAGATGTGTAGCTGGTGGAGGACAGCCGGCCGAAGTGGGCGTGCGGTTAAAGGCGCTGCAGTCTGGAACCGCAAGACCGCTACGGTCGCAGGTTCGAATCCTGCCTCGGGCATGGATGTTTGTGATGTCCTTAGGTTAGTTAGGTTTAACTAGTTCTAAGTTCTAGGGGACTAATGACTTCAGAAGTTGAGTCCCATAGTGCTCAGAGCCATTTGAACCATTTTTTTTGGTGGAGGACATGGTATTGATTGACTCTGTTGCTGGAACTGGGAACGGATTGCGTGGTGTAACCTAGATAGTGAAGAGATGCAACCTTTTGATTCTTAATACTGGAAATGACTCTAAGAACCTCCTCAAATCTGCTTTGTCTATTTTCTTTTTTGGGAAGAAGTTTTTTCTTCGTGCCAGTTGTTAGGCTTACTTTATGTTCTATTTTCTGAAGAGGTTGTTGCCACGAGCCATCAGTTTCATGCTTCTTAAGTTGTTCTACGCCAAAATTATGTGTACTCTTTCTTGTTCCGTACAAATATTTTAAGAACTGGAGTTCGTAGTTAGATATGAACTTCCGATTTTACTAGCTTGTGACCACTAATTTTGCCTCTTTTGTCCTCGTTTCAAACTTTGGTTTCCTTGTTTCCATTGTTTAGTCATTTCGTTACTAAAAAAGAAAAAAACTACGTGCGATCTACATTAGCTCCGTAAAAATACGAAATAGTAATTTGTTCTTCTTCAGGAATTAAATTAATATTTTTCTCTTTTTAAATACCTAGCAATGTACTTTCACCGACATTCCTTATTTTTTTCAGACTAGGAATCTCAACAGCAAGAGTGATAGAGATGTTTACCAAGCACTGGGGAAGGTTACCCAAAGCGAGTCCACGTCTCCTCTTACAAAAGAAATGTGGCAATCAGTAGCGAATTAATTTGGACATCCAGCAAACTTTCCCCATTGCATTGGGGTGGCAGATGTATAGCATGTTCGCATCATGAGTCCAATTGAAAGTGAATCTTTGTATTTTAATTATAAAGACAACTATACTCGTTGCGTGTGTGGACTTTGAAGATAGTACGTGCCATTTTGTTTATGCACAATTTGGTTGCTATGGAAAATTTTGTGAGGAGTGCCCACCAAGCGTAGAAAGTACGAAAGTGTTATATTTTTTTGCATTTTTTGTTTGTGATGCTGCGTTCCAACTCTATAAACATCTCTAAGGCCTTATGCTGCGACATATTTAACAGTCGAAAAGCTAAAACGTTATCTTTTATTTTTTGTTTAACTGTTGTTCAAAATGATTCCTCATAAATGAGGAATCTGTTTGTTCTTTAATATATTTGATGAAAGTTTTTGCTGGAGAGCAACTTATCAATAAACCATAGTAGTTATGTGTTACGGAATTTGTAGATCTGAGTAAAATGGGATTCCATGTCATGGAAACAAATGATAAATGTGATGTTACTTCTATACTTTCTACTTCTTTAATCTTCTGCTGTCTGAGCTTGTACTGATAATATGTAACATAGCCCGTCTCTAATTGCTGGTTTCATAATTACGCTATTTGCAATACTTAGCCGTGTTAATTATTTAAAGTTATTACCCAATCTCTGTCCTCTTCTACAGTTTTTACCTTATACAACTTCCTCTGCCACCATGGAAGTTATTCCGTGATGTCTTAACATATGTCCCGCCATCCTCTCCCTATTTCTTGTCAGTGTCTTTCATAAATTCCTTTCCTTGCTCATTCTATAGAGAACTTCTTTGTTCCTTACCTTATCAGTTAACCAAATTTTAAACAATCTCCCGTAGCACCACATCTGTAATGTTTGGATTCTCTTCTTTTCCGGTTTTCTCGCAGTCTATGTTTTACTACAATATAATGCTGTGCTCCAAACGTACGTTCCCTGAAATTTCTTCCTCAAACTAAGGCCTATGTTTGATATCAGTAAACTTCTCTTAGCCAGGAATGCCCTTTAAGCCAGTGCTGGTCTGTTTTGTACGTCCTCCTTCCCCCATGCGTCATGAGTTTTTTTCCTACTTAGGTAGCAGAACTCCTTAAATTCAACTAATTTGTGACCACTAGTCCCAATATTAAATATCTCACTGTTCTCATTTCTGCTACTTCTCATTACTTTCGTCTTTCATTGACTTACTCTCAATCCATGTTCTGTACTCATTAGACTGTTCATTCCATTCAGCATCTGTAATTATTCACCACTTTCACTGAGGACAGCAGTGTCATCAGCGAATCTTATCACTGATGTCCTTTTATCTTGACTTATAATTCCGTTCTTGAACCTTTCTTTTATTTCCGTCATTGCTTCTTCGATCTATGGAGTGAACAGAAAGGGCGAAATACCACATCCATGTCTGGTCCCCTTTTTAATCAGAGCGCTTCGTTCTTGGTCTTCCATTCTTGTTGCTCCTTTTGGTTCTTGTTCATACTGTATATTACCCGCCTTTCCCTATACCGTGCTCCTATTTTCTTCGGAATTTCGAACATCTTGCACCATCTGACATTGCAGAACGCCTTTTACGAGTCGACAGATCCCTTGAACGTGTCTTGATTTTTCTTTAGCCTTGTTTGCATTATCAACCGCAGTGTCAGAACTGCCTCTCTGGTAACTTTACCTTTCCTAACGCCGAACCGACCATCATCTAACACATACTCAGTTCTCCTTTCCTCTCTTCTGCATATTATTCTTGTCAGCAACTTAGATGCATGAGCTATTAAGCTGACTGTGCAATAATTATCGTACTTTTCGGCTCTTGCACTCTTCGGAATTGTGTGGGTGATGTTTTCCGAAAGTCTGGTGGTATATTGTCGGTCTCATATGTTCTACACACCGACGTGAAGAGTCATTTTGTTTCCAGTTCCCTCAGTGCTTTTAGAAATTCAGATGGAATATTATCCATCCCTTCTGCCTTATTCGACTATAGGTCTTTCAAACCTCTTTCAAATTCTGATTCCCATTCTGATTCCCCTAGGTCTTGGATATCAACTCTCGTTTCTTCTTCTGTCACGTCGTCAGACAAGTCTTCCCCCTCATAGAGGCCTTCAATCTTCTCTTTCCACCAATCTACTCTCCTCTCTGCATGTAACAGTGGAGTTCCCATTGCACTTGTGATTTTACCATACTTTCTTTTAATTTCATCGAAGGTTGTTTTGACTTTTCTGTATGCTGAGTCTCTCATTCCGACAATCATTTCTTTTCTGATTTCTCCACATTTTCCAAGCAGCCATTTCGCCTTAGCTTCCCTGCATTTCTTAGGCAACTACGGTACTGTACGCACCACTGTCATTTAAAATAAAGAGTAAATGGTTGCGAAAGGGTACATGACTCTTAGCAATAAATAATCCTGGAGAAATAGGGAGTATCGCAACGAATCCAGGGATTAGGGACCACAAGGTAGTTGCTGCTAGGCTGAATACCGTAACACCTACAGCCATCAAAAAGAAACAATAAGTATATCTATTTAAAAAAACTGATAAAAATACTCATAACGCCTTTTTAAGAGACAGATTTCAATCCTTCCGATCTGATCATGTAAGTGTAGAAAAGTTGTGGAATCTTTTCAAAGAGACAGTATCGACAACAACTGAGAGATACATACCACATAGAGTAATACGTGATGGTACTGATCCCCCATGGTACACAAAACGGGTAAGATCGCTGTTGCAAAGCAACGAAAAAAGCATGCCAAATTTAAAAGAACGCAAAATCCCCAAGATTGGCCATGTTTTGCAGAAGTTCGAAATATACCGCGTACTTCAATGCGAGATGTTTTTAATGATTTCCACAACGAAATTCTGTCTCGGAATCTGGCAGAAAACCCAAAGAGACTCTGGTCATACATAAAGTACACCAGTGACAAGACGTAATCAGTACCTTCGCTGCGCGATAACAACGGTGAAGTCACTGATGACAGTGCCACTAAAGCAGAGTTATTAAACACGGTTTTCTGAAACTCCTTCACCAAATAAGACGAAGTAAATATTCCTGAATTCCAAACAAGAACAACTGCCAAGATGAGAAACATAGAAGTAGATATCCTCGGTGTCACAAAACAGCTTAAATCACTTACTAAAGGCAAGGCTTCTGCTCCAGACAGTATACCAGTCAGGTTCCTCTCAGCGTAGGCTGATACAATAGCTCCATATTTAGCAATTATATACAACCGCTCACTCACAGAAAGATCCGTACCTAAAGACTGGAAAATTGCTGAAGTCACGCCAATATCCAAAAAGGAGAGTAAGAGTAATCCGCTGAATTACAGGCCTGTACCACTAAAGTCGATTTGCAGTAGTGTTTTGGAACATATACTGTATTCGAACATTATGAAGTACCCCGAAGAAAAAGATTTATTGACATATAGTCAGCACGGATTCAGAAAACACAACTAGCTCTTTATACTCATGGAGTAATAAGTGCTATCGACAGGGGATCTCAGATTGATTCCATATTTTTAGATTTCCTGAAGGCTTTCGACACCGTTCCTCACAAGCGTCTTCTAACCAAACTGCGTGCCTACGGATTATCGCCTCAGTTGTGCGGCTGGATTCGTGATTTCCTGTCAGAAAGGTCACAGTTCGTAGTACTAGACGGAAAGTCATCGAGTAAAACAGAAGTAATATCCGGCGTTCCCCCAGGAAGTTTTATAGGCCCTCTATTGTCCCTGATCTTTATTAACGACATAGGTGACAATCTGAGTAGCCGTCTTAGACTGTTCGCAGATGATGCTGTCATTTACCGTCTTGTAAAGTCATCAGATGATCAAAACTACTTGCAATATTATTTAGATCAGATATATGTATGGTGCGAAAAGTGGTAATTGACTCTGGATGAAGAAGAATGTGAAGTTATTCACATGAGTACTAAAAGAATTCAACTAAATTTCGATTACGCGGTAAGTCACACAAATCTGAAGGCTCTAAATTCAACTAAATACTTAGGGATTATAATTACAAATAACCTAAATTGGAACTATCACATAGATAATATTGTGGATAGTGCAAACCAAAGACTGCGATTCATTGGCAGAACACTCAGAAGATGCAACAGGTCTACCAAAGAATCTGCTTACACTTCGCTTGTCCGCCCTATTCTGGAGTATTGCTGTGCGGTGTGGGATCCGCATCAGGTGGGACTAACGGATGACATCGACAAAGTACAAAGAATGGCAGCTCGTTTTGTACTATTGCGAAATAGGGGAGTTAGTGTCACAGACATGATACGTGAATTGGAGTGGCAATCATTAAAACAAAGGCGTATTCCGTTGCGACGGGATCTTCTCATGAAATTTCAATCACCAGTTTACTCATCCGATTGCGAAAACATTCTGTTGGCACCCACCCACACAGGGAGAAATTATCATCACGGTGAAATAAGAGAAACCAGGGCTCGCACAGAAAAATTTAAGTGCTCGTTTTTCCTGCGTGCCGTTCGAGAGTGGAACGGTAGAGAGACAGCTTGAAGGTGGATAACAACCCTCTGCCAGGCACTCTATTGTGAATAGAAGAATAGTTGATGTAGACATAGATATATTTCATTTGTAAGTGACTTGTATTTCTGTATTTTTGAATTTCCCTAAACATTATCGTACGTCCTTCTTTCATCGGTCAACTGAGGTATTTCTTGTGTTACGCGTGATTTCTCCGCAGTTACTTTTTTCATGCCCATGTTTCTCTTGCCAGCTTCTGTTATTGTCCTTGTGAGAGATGTACATTGCTCTTCAACTGAACTGCCTACTGAGCTGTTCCTTACCACAGTATATATACCCACAGAGATCTTCAAGCGTATCTCTTCATTCCTTAGTAATTCAATATCCAACTTCTTCGTGCACTGCTTATTCCTGGTTAGTCTTTTAGACTGCATCCTACTCTTCATCACTTCCAAATTGTGATCTGAGTTTGTATCTGCCCCTGGGTGCGCCTTACAGTCCAGTATCAGATTTCAAAATCTCTGCCTAACCTTGATGTACTCTAACTGAAATCTTGTATCTCCCGGCCTTTTCCAGGTATACCTCTTCCTCTTGTGATTCTTGAACAGCGTATTCACCAGTATTAGCTGAAACTCTTTGCAGGAATCAGTTACTTCTTCTCTCTTCTCATTCCTAGTACCAAGCCCATATTCTCCCGTAAGCCTTTTTCTACTCCTTCCCCTACAACCTCATCCCAATCCCTCATGGCTACTAAGTTTTCATTTCCCTTTACGTACCGAATGATCCGTTCGATATCCTCATATACTACTTCTATCCCTGCATCTTCAGCTTGTGACGCCGACATGTATACCTGATCTACTGTTGTCAGTTTTGGTTTGCTGTCGATTCTGATAGAACAACCCTATCGCTGAACTGTTCATAGTAACACACCCACTGCCCCACCTCAACAATTCCTTCTCCTGTTATACTTTTTTCTGCTGCTATTGATACTATCGTACACTCAGGTGACAAGAAATCTTTGTGTGATTTCCATTTCACTTCACTGAGCCCAACTATACCTAGAGTGAGCCTTAGCATTTCCGTTTTCAGATTTTCTAGCTTCCCTACCACGTTAAAACTTTTGACGTACCACGTCCCTACCCATAGAACTTCTTCCTTTTGTCGGTTATTCAATCTTTTTTTGTGGTTACCTTCCCCTTGGCGCTCTCATCCCAGAGACACGAATGGGGGACTATTCTGGAATCTTTTGCCACTGGAGAGATCATCATGATACTTTTTCAATTACAGGTCACATGTCCTGTCGATACACATTGTGTGTCTTTAATGCAGTGGTTTCCCTTGCCTTGCGCATCCTCATGCTATTGACAGTTGCTGATTCATCCACCTTTAGGGGCAGTTTCCCACTCCAAGGGCAAGAGAGTACCCTCAACCTCTGTCTGCTCCTCCGTCCTCTATGACAAGGCTGCTGGCTGAAGTCTTAGCCCGCCATTGCTGATGGTTTTTATTCAAACTTTAAGTGGTGGCGTGGTTCGCACCGCTGATCGGGAACATTTTGATTACTAATCAAAGACGCTACCGCTCTTTTTTTTAAGGAAGGAGGACATGGTGGGGAGGGTGGGGAGGGCATAGTGGGCAGAAGTTGTAACCCAAGGCCTGGCCACAGTGCCCCTTCGCCGTCAAAGTACTAAGAGTGGTGAGGAGAAATCTATAATGGGAAATTTCTTTATTAACGTCTTTTTACTTCATTTTTTAAATTTATTTACATATTTTTATTTGTATTTCCTTTATATCACACCTAAAATACGTGCAACTAGCGCCACATCATGCACTAAGTAAGCAAAACAAGTAATCTGGGGACTTTCCAACACTGAGCTAATGTGTGTGGGGAAAGAGAAAATGCACGTCGTCCAAGATGCAGAAGGGCGCGCTGCTACTCTCTTTACGCTTCACCATCCTCGTATGTCTTTACGCATGTCGGATGTTATTCCACCGATAATCGGTCGTGTTCTTGTCAGCTCAGTCGATGGGTATCGTCTTCTACCAGCTGATGATCCAGCTGCGTTGAGGTCGCGTAAGGCACTCCGTAAGTAATTAGAAAAATATTGTCTGTATTTTGGTTTCCGTACAATCTTAAAGTGACGTTCTTGTAGTTAGTCTTTGTATGTCCTTCTTTTTAGAGGTGGTTGCGGTACTCGGCTGTTCGATACAGGATATCAAATTAAAATCCTTTCAGCCGTGTAGTTTCCAAACATATTTCATGTGGCTACCAGTTTCAGCGTTTTACTACGCCATTGTCAGGCCCTCACCGATGTGTAGGAATATTCTATCTTGGGTCTGATATAAACAGGTACCAGAAATACTAGCATTAGTTGATTTGTACTTGCTATAGCGATCACTTCAACCATCATCTGCCGACTTGTAGTTAGTTCCGAAAGTCCAGTACATCTTTAGGTCCGTCGCGAAATAAATATTTCACCTCATGCCCATGGACTCACGTGACTGCTTTGGTTTTGGTGCGAGGAGAATACGGTTCGTCCGGTGCGATATGTTCCGAGCTGACCCGTAGAAAGTAAGACATAATGTCGATGTACCATGTTGATCGGACATCTGTATACAGTGTAACCGCGTGTATCGTCCTCCACACCTCCTTCCACCTAACATGAGGATTCTTGGCCTGCACGACATTTGGTGGACGCGATACATCTCCTGCACCGTCGCCTGTTTCGTCGTTGGTAATGGTCATTGTAAAAGAGCTCAATATAAAAGTGACCAAAGTCGTAGAAAGGTGTGGGGTATGTCTTGCGTCGTCAGTCTAGGCGTAAGTGAGGGCGGAGCTAAGGATTGCAGCAGCAAACCGGTCAGACTTTCCGGGCGGTGGCACCACAGTTTGATGTTCTAGCTGAAAAACAGGGCGACCGCTCTATCGTGAATATGGACTAGGCCAAGACTTCTCCTGTGTGGGGGAAGGGTCAGCGATTCATAACTGATGTAGACTTCGAATGTCGCTAATGTACGTCGAGCCATCGGTAACGGTGTTGGATGTATACGCACTATGTGTGGAAGTCGCGCTGCTATGTAAATATTGACGTAATTTGTCCTTTGAAGAATGTCGAGGGCCCGCCGACGAAGGTTGGAGATCTGCACCCAAATTTGTTGTAATAAGCGGCAGTAGTTAAGGGCCGCAGTGCACCGTATGTCGTCGTGAAACTCTATTCGGAGACATTTTATAGTGCCACTAAGCTTTATAGGGGTTCGACACATGCCGGGGCCATCCTGTCTCCAATGTTCATGGCGACCGATTTGGTGACGTTGAGGCATGAGGCCACACCAAATTTTGCAATCCGTTCTAGTGCGCTGTTTACATCGTCACAGTAGCGAAGCACGGGAACCAGATCGTCTGCATATGCTGTAGAGCGGACTGTCACGCCACGTAAGGTTAATCCAGTGAGGCTTTGACAAAGGCCACAGAGGAGCTGTTCCAGTGCCGGAGCGTAGAGTAACATCGACAGGGGCAGCCTTGACACGCTGATCTGGAAATCTGGAGACACTGCGTGAGACGCCCGTTAATGGGCACCTTGTAGGTAGCCCCTGGGAGGAGGTGCATCACGACGTCCTTGAATTGCTGTGGGTTCTGCAAGTATAGCAGAACGGACGTCAGGTACACGTGATCGAATCGATCGAAGGCTTGGCTAAAATCTAGTGATGCCAGCACTCCCGAGATGCGGCATGTTCTCACTAGTGCTATTTTGTCACGCTATCGACATAGTGCTGTGTGGATGTTGTATGCTCCGTAGGGAAGGCTGATCTGGTGACAAGTCGTGAGGCAGTGTCAATCTTATACAATTTGCTCATGGTCTGGTGAACACCTTCATCTCACAGTTGACGAGTGTCAGTGGGCGGTAATCATGTATTCGAGCGACACCTGTCAGTTTCCGAAAAGGTATAATCATTCCTTCTGAGATGGCTGTGGGGAGCTTCAACGCGGGGGACATAAGCTTCCGACAGATGTACGTCAACTTGGGGGTCAGCAAATCCCGAAAAGTTCTATAAAACTCCACAGGGAGCTCCCTGGGACCAGGAGACTTGTTCGACGCTCCTTTACCTGTGGCGCCGATATCTTCACCCTCCGTAATTTCGTTGAATAATGCAGTTTGTAAGTCGATGGTGTAACAGTGTCATAAACTAATCGTGAGACTCCTGTCACCGTCGGGTCAGAAAAATGAGCAGACTAAAGTCGTGCGTAATGGTCGAATAAGGTTGCAACAATAGTGAGTTGTGTTATGAGGCGACAACCGTCCGCAGTGGAGATGGCGTGTGACAGTGCCCGTCTTCGCAGTTTACATTCTCAAATGACGTAGTACGTGTCGGGTCGTTTGTTTGATAGTCTGTCATGTTTCTGAACTCCGACGATCGTCCATTCGAGGTGTCGGTGCATATGGGCTACGATCTGTGCCTTAGCACGGTGAACTGTCATCTGTGGTTCTGGTGTGGGTGGCAAGGAGGTACATTCGCGAAGGACGGTGGAATAAAGATCGTGTGTGTGCAGCCTCCAAGCAGCGGTCCACTACCATAAGTAATCAAGGACCTCCATGGGGCCGGCTTGGTGCAGATTGACCACCATCTGATCGAGAGGCGGCAAACGCACGAAATCCATGTGTGTTTCATAGGGGCGCCACCAATCCGGAGAATCAAGATAAGCGAGGTTTAACTTCCGGCGACGAAGAGTGACGGCACAGATATAGGCTTCACGATCAGAAAAGGCTACTGGTCACACTTCTACGTCGCTCACTGTTGCCGCGAGAGAAGGGGAGACGTAAACCCTATAAACGCAGCTAGACGAATGACTCGTGAAATGAGTTAATCGCGATCGATTTATTTGAACATGTTCCCATGTATCGACCACCTGGAAATCGCTATGAGCATCCCAAATCCTGAGTTCGGTGAATGGTGTGGCAGCTAATATTTAGGTGCCTGGGTGTTACTGAAGTCGCCATCTAACACTAAGTCGCCGACATCCCTGCCCTGAAAAAGCGGTGCTTCTCCTTCCTCGAATAGGAGCGACCAGTCGTGATGGTGACACGTTCCGGAAGCGTCAGTGGATACATTCTTCGTCCTCGTCTAGGCCCTCTTTGGGGAGCACTGCGACACCACTATTAGTTGGCGAGGCGTGGGACGCATGAGCCGTGTAATCATACATACCCAGGTAATCATCGACGCAGACCTCTTGCAGAAAGACGGTGTCGATGTCTACTGCACTGAGCATGTTTTGGAGCAGCAACAACTTCGTACGCGTCCGAATGGCGTTAACGTTGATGAACGCTAAGCGATAGTTCTGTAGATCGTCCCCTGCAACAGTGTCGCCGTCAGCATCGCCGTAAATGATGGGGCCTTTCGCCTGCAGGCCGTGTCCGCCTCGTCATCTGATGCCACTCGGGACAGGCCGAGGTCTGTGAGGAGACCCCCCCTCAACCACCACAGTGGACGTAGAATCTTCTTCAATGTTGTCCACCCAAGTACCGTGGGACACTTGCGAGGTGGCTAACCAAAGGTTAATTCGCATTTGTTTCTGGCTGCGTATCGGCGGCAGGCGGTGTTCTTGTGGTCTCTTTGCACGAGAGAGGGGGAACGGCCGTTTCGAAGTCAGGGAAAGCAACAGGTGAGGGCTACCCCGTGTCAATCATGTTTCCCGTCACGTCGGGCGTCCAGTTGTCAACCGGAGAAAACGTCCGCAGGAGGCAATCATCTGAGGGCGTACAACGTCGCTTTTTGTGTTTCCTCGGTGACATCCGTTTGCAGACGTCGGTTTCCATGTTCGAAAGAGTGTGTGGTTTCCGCACCACATCACACTCCGGGAGAGAAGCAGAGGTCGCTGCAACTCTAGTGTCGAGTTCCATTCTGTATCTTCCTGTGGAGTCGATGGATGATCTCCATCAATCTCTATCGACTCTGTAATGGTGTCGGTCAATCCTGGACGTGCTGCGGCTAAAGTTTGCTGTCTTCGAAGCGTTCTCCTGTCTGCCATGACGGTCGACTGTGACACCCCTGCGTAACTGAGAGGGAGGGCCGCTACTGTAGGGGGTGGCGCCATGTCACCTAACGGGATTTGTGTAACCCGACGTTGAATACACGCCGAATGTTCATGATCCTCTTGGTTGCAACCAGAACAAGTATGACGCTGTCCATCATACATCACCAAAGCCGTTCATCCACTTTCTTTTTTGCTGTCGTGTAATATTTTTTTTCTCAAGGAAAGGACAGGTACTTTATTTCAGTTTCTATAATTATGCGTGCACCAACAACTTTAATCTTGGCACAATTCAGTGCACCTTTAACCCATGCAGACACAGACTCTGATTGATTTACGACGATTCCTTGTCCTAAGAACCAATGGCATGGTAGACATATAGTAAGATGAACCACTATCTTTGTTATACGCGTCACATATCTGAAATGTACGATAAGCAATAACTTCTCGGCTGTTAAAAGTCTCCAGCCCTGATACAGTCTCCACTTTACCACCATGAACTAGAGCCACAGCAACCCATCCGTTACCATGTGCACTAGCATAAGCATTAGTAAGTGTAAAATTCAGTACGCATCCATAAAACACTGAATGACCATGAAGAATAACTTGCGCACCTACTCCACTCTTCTTAGTAATAGATATATTATCAGTAACTTTATACACTGTAAGGCGCGAACGTCTTCTCCTCCTAAAATAACGCGGCATGTCTCTGTCGATGCTGCTGCACGTGCGACTGCTCGACGACTGACGCCGTCTTACCAGTAACGTCACATATATAGCTGCCAGTTATCAGAGCAACGCCGTCCTTATCAGCTTCCGGTCGGGGAGCAATAACGGGCGCGACGCTAAGTAAAATTAGTAGAACGCCCAGTGAGCAACGCAAAGTACCTAGAACGCCGCACATAGTACACTAGCATATCGAAGATATATATCGTAGCAACTGGCAGCAAATGAATGTTTATATACATATATAATCAAAGATGGGAACACAGCTCCGCCCATTGCGATGGTTTCCCCATATGAGATGTCAGTGTCTGTTTAGGATTGCACATGTTTTGTTAATTCAGTTTTAACTTGTCACACGCCGTTGAGGACGGGGTACGTTTGAAGGCGTTCCATTTTTTGTCCACATGGCTAACTACCGTCCCTTATGGTCGGAAAGCCGCGATGACTACGTCCGGCGGTACTTTAAATGGAAGTTCGAAGGTTCGTAGTGTGTGTAATCCTAGTCCTGTGTCGTCAACGGTACCAGCTCTGATGTGACCTTTGGAACGTTTCAAGTTGAGAACTTTCGCACAACTGCTCAACAACAGCGCGACATAACGTCTTGACGTAGACGACGCTACTAGTGATTGGAAGGTGGATACTGGTGATGTGATGTGGGGCTATTTGAACTTCGTCACAGTTGAAGCGTTCGATATCAAAGGCTCATGGTCTCGCGTGGTCGGACTAGAAGCTGATCTTCATGGTACCTTTTCAGTACAAATGAGCCATAGTGACTCAGTGTCAACGGACACGAGTACTAGCTGTGGCAAGGAAGTAAACAAACTACGCTGACCTGCTCTGTGCTCACCTGCCGAATGCAGACTGCCCCTAGACCATCCTTAACTAAAGCGTTTCGTAAGAATTGTACAGATTTGATCGCTCATCTGCCATAGAATAATGACTGCCATTCAACCTAACCACTGGTTTCATACTGCACTGATTATAAAAAATTAAATGGTGGACCAATACAGGTAAAAACTCAGTCGAAACCACAAATTTACTTCACCGCACGATGTCCTCAACATGAAATTGTTCTCCATCATCAGTGTGGCTAGTCTTCTTGTTGCGGCAGTTAACGTGCTGTCATATATTTCATTCTGATGTCGTTCTTTGAGAAACTGAACAAAACTACATTTCGTCAATTAATGAGATTAAAAATTATTATCTATATCTAGATTACTCATGTTTGCACACCCACGAAGGCTCAGTCACACTGAATAAAGCAAATCTCGACGACGCACGTGTGGTCACGAACGTCTTTATCTGAGCGGTGACGGCAGCGCCAGTGGTTGCTAGAGGTCGCGCAGCTACTGCAGACAGCAAGTTTACCGTTTATTTTCTCCTCTTATTGTGCAATCTCTACTTTACCTCAGTGCACTATTGCTGAAATGGCGGCGACGCTCAGTTGACCACGGCTGAAAAAACTGCCTCCGCCAAGTGTAAAACCGACCTATGAGTGCTGCCTTGGTCGTCGGTGGTTGCTGAGTCAAATGCTGATCACGCGGTTAGAGTCACGCAGTGAACACGTGACTGACCGTTTCACTCTGACAAGAAGGCCACACGGCTACCGGATTTTTGAATTTTCTATGTTTGTGGTAAGTGAAGCTTGAAACACAAAACGTATATCGCCCAAAGCTGTTTGTGGCAGCTCTGAAACATTCTCCACAAAACTGACGTTGAAGTGTATTGACCATGTTTAATATTCTAATGTAAAGTCATTCATTTTCGAGAAGCAGCGTGGTTATGCACTAGAGTACTTGCCTGCCATGTGTGGGTGCATGGGTTTAATTCCAATTGGAGTCAAATTTTTAAACCAAGTTGTATATTCTGCAAGCATTTCTGAGAAGTGTTTTGCACACAACTGGAAAAAGTTCTAATTTTTAAAATTTAAATGATCTTATTTAACGATCTTTTACGTAAGATTGGTTATTAGAAGATGTGTATTTATCGTAAAAAGTGACAACTACATATGGAAATTAACATATTTTTGATGAGTTTTATATGTAAATGAGGTGACCCATTCCCTCTTTCATTTTCTGCCCAGTGACGCACCACTGACCGCCATTCTCTCGAGCAAAGACGAACCGGTCAGATGTTACGTATCAGAAGATGGAGTGACAGCCCGGTTACCAGGGGCTACCAACAGCACTAAGTGTGTTAGAGGTCTCGTACTCAGGGCCCTGATCCTGCTGTAGCCTCAAGCAGTAGTCAGAATTATGTCGACCATGTACAGTGCAGCATACAGTCATTTATAGGCAGTAGCTAATTCTCCATGCGTCTGCTCAAAACAGGTACAGTTCCTACTCATATCGTACTATGTAAAGAGAAAACTTAATAGGGTCGCCAAAATATAGATAAAGCAGTGAGTAGCTACTGAGGAAGTACAAACAGACCACCCCAAAAGAGAAAATTACCTGAGTATGGTGCTAGTGGAGTGAGAATATAGACAAAATATAAACTAGGGAATAAACAAATACTAAATCTGCTGTGCATAGTTCTCATTTCAGCCTAAGACAG
Source organism: Schistocerca cancellata (assembly GCF_023864275.1). Lineage (NCBI taxonomy): Eukaryota > Metazoa > Arthropoda > Insecta > Orthoptera > Acrididae > Schistocerca > Schistocerca cancellata. The sequence continues at coordinate 716,068,257 of NC_064630.1, forward strand.
AAAGATCCACTAGCTCCAGAAACAGAAATCAATATCTTTGATGAAAATGGTTGTATCAACAGGTACTTTTCACCAGAAAAGGAAACCTACTGCAGGAAATAAATACACTAGCTCTAAAGCAGTAATCTAAACTACATGCTGTGTACTAACAAACGATTTAAATGGAGTCATGTGACATGACTCTTAAGTCAGCAGATCACTTCGCTTTGATGTGCGCTAAGATTTAATAGAAAAAAACTTACGAGAAAGTTACGAGACACCAGTCTGCACAGTAAAATACACAAGTGCTATTAACTTTCTTGTGGAAGTTTCTGAGAAACAGAAACTAAACTATTCTAGTATGTATTAGACAACTGGTACAGCTACAAGAATCCTTTCTGTCCTGTGGTAGTTGTTACGTGGCCTGCCTGTATAAGTACAGTACAGCGAAGTTACGGATGAAACTCAAATCGTCACATGCCTTGTACCCTTCCTCACTTATTCGTGGGTGGCATAAAAACGCACACACTGGCAAAGTTCCCGACTAATCCCACGGTCGCAAAAGTGCAGCATGCCAACGTCAGTCAACAGTTCGATACTGACACATGTCTATTTTAACACTGTGTCCAATGAAAGCTCTGGCATGGTGTAGTAGAAGACAGGATCCAGCGTGTATGAGTCCATAAATACTTGTATACTCTGTAATCTAACGAAAATATCTGAGAGTAGTGTAAGTAGGCTGTTTATGTTTTCTTATTGGCAACGTTACGTAGCGCTCTGTGTGAAAATCACTGGCTGTGATGTGTGCAGTCTGTGGCTAGTTTGCGTTGTTGTCTGCCATTGTAGTGTTGGGCAGCTGGATGTGAACATCGCGTAGCGTTGCGCAGTTGGAGGTGAGCCGCCAGCAGTGGTGGATGTGGGGAGAGAAATGGCCGAGTTTTGAAATTTGTAAGACTGGATGGCATGAACTGCTATATATATTATGACTATTAAGGTAAATACATTGTTTGTTCTCTATTAAAATCTTTCATTTGCTAACTATTCCTATCAGTAGTTAGTGCCTTCCGTAGTTTGAATCTTTCATTTAGCTGGCAGTAGTGGCGCTCGCTGTATTGCAGTAGTTCGAGTAACGAAGATTTTTGTGAGGTAAGTGATTTCTGAAACGTATAGGTTAAATTAGTCAGGGCCATTCTCTTGTACGGATTACTGAAAGTCAGATTACGTTGCGCTAAAAAAATTATTGTGTGTCAGTTTAAGCACAGTCATGTATAATTTTTCTAAGGGGACGTTTCATAGTAGTTTTACACCACTCTCCATTTAGATCAAGCATATTTCACTGAATTAGGGATCTGGGACATTCATCACATGTCCATACTCCGCACCTGTTATGTCAGTACCTGTATATTAACTGGTGAATGCATCTATGCTTTGCAATGTAATTTCGTTGTGTCGCTCCATGAAATGCAGGTATTGGTATGGAAAGACCCCTTCTTCGTCACAAGCTGAAACTTTGCATCATCAGGATAGGCAGCTCTAGTGATATTCATGTTCCCCTGATACATTCTTTCACTGAGTTTCTGAAGAGACATATGCCTAAATCGAAGTGAACCCAGGAAGTGGAACATAATTGATGTGATTTGCTTGGAAAATGAAATGTATTTTTCAAGTGTCTCTCATATGAACATGACCTTTTCTTTTATGAAGCCTAAGTCACCCAAGTGCTCAATAAGGAAGTGACCACCATATCTGCTCATATTATGAAAGGCGCGGTATGTGTCATGGCAGTTGATGTTTCAAGTTGGTGCAGAACTTCCCTGTTCGATGAAAATGATCTCCACATAGAGCTCCCACTTTTTTATACAATGCCATCCCCAAATACGACAGTCAACTGTCTGCTCATATAAGGCACCATTCTCCTGCAACTTGGTCATCAGATCATTGTTCTGATAAACTGAATCAGCACACCACAGAAATTTTTCGATCTCAGTGAACAACTGTCTCCCAGGATTATCCCCAACATAGTAATCGAAGCAATTGAGACTAGGATCGCACGAGCCACTGGATATGGTATCTGCCACTGTTTGAAGCTACAATAGGAGCTAGGAGGCACTTGAAATTCATGTAAACTACAAATGGACACCATTCCTGGTGATGAATATTTTTATACTTCAAGAACTTTTCAGCCTTTGTAGGCATTTCTGCATGGACTAGTTCCTGGGCAAAATATAAAAACAAATGCTTTGCTAAATACTTGCTTGAAGTTGAGGCAATTATGATAAAAACGCCATGCGCTCAGAAGTTTTGTAAATTGGGAGGAACAGAAGTGAGATACGTTTAGTTTCATACATAGTGTTGTTTCTCCAGTTTGGAGAAATACAACAAATTTATGTGCCTGAGGTGAGGATCTGCAACATCAAAAATCAGAGAATTCCAACAACTCTATGCTTTATATCTTTGTTTTGTTCTGCACAGTGCACTCTTCATCTTCTTCAACCTATTTTTTCGCGTTATGAAAATGCATTACAGAATCACGAAGCAGCCATAAAAGAATTGCAAACTATTGTTCATGAAAATCATGAGACCTTGCAAGCTAAAATGGACTCAGTTGCATCTACTGATTCAGTTACGCAACTTGCAAAAACTCAGGAAAACTTAAAGGACACAGTAGAAAGACACATGGAGGAAATTAGTTCATTATCAGAGAAAGTAGTTGAACTTTCAGATCAGCTAAATAATTTATCTACGAAGGTAGATGATAATCTGAATGACACAAAACCGGTAGTCTTTAATGACACAGAAGAGTGTGAACAAATTAGGAAACTGAAACAAAATCTGAATTAAATCAATACACAGTACAAAAGAGAAATCCGGGAAGTACAAGATCAGCTGACACAGGTAATACAAGAATTACCTATTTCAGAGGACAATCGCGCCCCAATACGGGAAGAGGGACATAGAAATACGGAACAGCCACAAAATAATAACACAGGGCACTTCGGAAATTATGAAAGAAATTGGCAAGGTACACCGAATTTTGAGATGGAACCGCCGAAACGACGTAACAATGACCGACATGCGACTCGCCGACATGATGATTTTGATTATAAGCTGTTCATTACTACACGTAAATTCAAAACGTTTAAGAATTCTGCCAACGACATTCATCCACAAGCATGGCTCCATCAATTCTCTCATTGTTTTCTTCCCAAGTGGTCATTAGAGCACAGGTTAGAATTTATGTGTGGCTACTTGGAGAATGAACCAGCTGTAAGAATGCGATCGGTCATTCACGATCGTCACAGTGAAGGAGAATTTTACTGTGCCTTCCTCTCAGCATATTGGTCTCAAGCCACACAAGACCGAGTAAAACATGGCATCATAATGATGAAACATTTTGAACAATCTGAATTTTCCAGTCTTGTCAAATATTTTGAAGACATGTTGCATAAGAATCAATATCTGTCAAACCCATACAGCCCTTCAGAACTCATCCGCATTTGCTTAATGAAATTGCCTGAACATTTAAGAAATATTATTTTGGCAGGACGTTGCAAAGACGACATTGAAGCTTTTCAGGGACTCTTACAAGAATTAGAAATTGACACAGACAGTCGCGGGATGCGAAAACAGGAAAACTATCACTACAGGTCACATCCGTCACAATTCCGTGACGACAGAAACAATAACTGGACACGACAATTCTATTCTTACAACGTAAATCGTGACCAAAACAGACACCACCCGTATGACAACCACTGGCAGAGTAATAATTACAGAGAACGATCACATTTCCGTAGTAATGAATATGACAGAGACAGTCATAGAAACAGACAATATAGCAACCAGAACTATTATTATCAAGCGAGACAGAATAACTTCAGATGCAACGGTCCACCGTGTAGTGATAATTCAGGGAGAAATTCTCCACCACTTAACCGACAAGGAAGAAACTACAGAAATTACCGACATGACGAAAGTCGATATAATCATAACGACAGACCTGAATTTTATCAGAACTGGCGGGATTTAAACAGAGCAGAGCCCTCTCGGCAAGGTGAGTTTGTAGAAGTTAGGTCTCCTAATCCCAATAACGATGCTCGCCAACAAAGAAACAGACAATGACTCGCACCGCAGGCAGCCACTTGCGCCCGCTGGCTCAGGGAAAAATAACATTGACGCTAACCTTGAGCAAAATTCCAGTATTCTTTACGGACGAATACCGCATGATAATTGCATTCAAGTTGAAACTCTGCGTACTGAGAAGAGCAAAGGTTTACACCACATTTCACATGTAAAACCGTTTATTGATAGATAATCTGCTTTTTAACTTTGTCTTTGCCATAAAACGTTTCACTTCACGTTACTAGTATGCTTTAGAAACTGTTACCATGCAACAATGTTTGAAGTTAAATATCCAGTCAAGAACCAAGAGAACTTATTTAAACAGAAATTGCAAATGCATTGTTATTGCGAACAGACGACATAGTGTTTTTGTGTGTTTACATTCTTGCTTGTTAGTTGCACGATTATGTAACGACTATAAGTCTCACATACTTAGAACATATACTGGTACTGCTAATGAGATTCTAATGCAACATTTTGGTTTACTTGAAAATACATTCTGGATTTAAGGTACTTTCTGTGAGATACCAGATGAGACAATGGTTAGTTTATGTGACACCTATACGATTTTATCACAACGCTACTAATGAGTGACAATTTACAATGTTGCTTTTGCATTGTTTCTGTTTTATATCTGCACAGTTTTTCTGTATTATTCTGGAAAGTAAAACATGTTTTAGTAGTAACTTTTGTGGTATAGCCACAATGAGACAGCCATTTCCGTAGCACAACAATATGTTACAGCACAGTAATTCCTTCATCACAACAATAAGTGTAATAACTAAGATATCTATACGCAAAGCATTTCACTTTTGTTTATCATGAGGTAAGTACATTGACTTCTGCAGAACTTAGCTTTCGAAGGACAATAACTACAACACTTCCACAGAGATTATCTTACAGCAAGACGCACATTTAGCGCTACAGGACACGTATTTCAGTGATTAATTTTGTACTTAAATCATTTATTTTTAAAGATATTTGAAGTACAATGATAAAAAGGTTTTCCGTAATACATTTCATTCCATTTTTGTAATCTGTAACACCTGAGGGTATAATTACATTAATCCTCAGGGGGGTAGACGCCTACTTTGTGTACCATGTGTTTGGCAAGCACAAGGAGCCCTAGCTAATATGGTATTTGCTTACACAACTTTACACATCGGTACCATATTTCTCTTACACATAATTACACAGCTATCTGATCATTTAACTGAGAGAGACAATTTTTTTTACTATGTCAGTGGCAGACGTTTACGTAATTACACAGTTGGATAACTTCACACTTATGAAATTGTATTTTGTCTGTACTTTGTGAACTGTTCATATTTTTTCGGACCCATTGTGATATTATGAGAGCTTTGAATGATATATTTGGTATGGGATCACAATTTTAAAGTACGTTTGATGCAGATGACACTTTTGACATGAGCAGAGAATTTATTTTTAATTATTGGAGGAAGCTACGACGATTTTGAGAGTTGACTGAGGTGTTATGATGTTATTATTACGATGACTATGTGTATTATGCTGTTGCAGTATGTTTATGATCAATAAGCTGATGCTATATGAGTTATTTGATTATGCTACATATCTGTTGTGATGAAATATTGAAGAAGTGTCGACGAATATGTATATATGTAATAAGGTAAGGAACAATGAGTAGTGGTTAGGGACTCTGGTTTGTGAATAAGGTTGTTGGAAACCAAGAATCGTACTTTAAGAGTTATATGCATAAATGCATCACAATGCCGACGAAAACGTTTTGAACACTGTTATATTCATAGGATTTAGTTTCTACACATATGCAACGTAAATTCTCGACCGGTGAAATTTTTTTTATATGAGACTGCCACTGTAGCGGAAACTGCTGTCATAAATATTTCAATAAGAAAGGTAAGTGACCTTGACGTAATGCGTTTTGGGCGCCCAGCTAAAAGGTAGTCGTCTGACAAAAGAAAGCCATTAGTGTGTGCGCCTTTCAGAGGCAGAGGTGGAAAAAAAAAAGAGACCATTAACCTCGCTATTGACATTCCTTTGTAGAAAGCATCGCAAATATGACACGCTCATTACTTGAAAACATATGATTACTCATACTTTGTGCTAATTACTGAAATGCTTATGAATTGATGGGAAATATTCGTACATCTGCACACCTGATTATGACAAGTGTCTTTCTACGAGAGTTGAGAGCTACTGACTTACGAAATGCCACATAGCTATTGAATGATGTTTTTATGCTTTGGTTTGCGTAATCGCTTATTTCATTTCATACCTGTTTTCCAGCTGTGTTGCAGCATTGGTTTTATAAAATAAACTTAAATGCATCTGCTAATGTGAACACTTTCTGTCAACAGATTTATTAAATAATTATTTTCTGATCCACATTCTTCGAAAAAGGAGCTCTTGGAATGGAGAGAACAAGAAGAAGGGACTAATAACAGTAACTGCATCTATAATTTTCTTTTCAAGTACTTGGCAATTTCTTTCGTAGAATAATTTGTGGTGCACCAGTTTAATTACATAGACATTAAGATGTGAATATACATTTTCCTTATCTGCATTGTTGTTTTTACTGTAATATTTTTTCTGCTTGAGCTATGTCATGTTTAGGTATAAGTTGCTGCTGCTGTTTGCCAGGCATAGTGTTACTGAATTTGACTTTGTATTACGCTGTTAAGCCAGTTTTACTACTGATTTATTTTTCTTGTTGCTGCACATTGGCTCATATTAGTTTTAATTTTGCATTTTATCTGTTAATTTAGATTTACTGCTGCTTGCATTGCTGTTTGTGTTAATTGTTTTGTGTTGCTGCATTGCCTCGTCCCTTAGTTTAGCATCTGAGCTCAGTAGATTTAAGTTAGCTTAAGAGGGGGTAGACTATATAAGAAACTAACTATGATGAATTGGAAGAAATGCATTAAGAAGCTATAAGAAAATAGTTTGGCCAAAAAAGTAGTGCACAGTGGAGAAAGAACTATTTTTGAAAGAGGATGTGAACAGAATACAGAAAGCATGCTTGGATAGGATGTTTTTTTTGGCTGAAGCAAAGGTTGAAATAAGACGAAAGATCTATGGAATGAAGTTTTGGGTTGGACTGCAGTACCAAATGTTGCACTGAAAACAAACCCTGTCCTTTCCTTTTGTGTTATCCCACTATGTGTTTGTGTACCCTTGTGTATTTGTTTTCTTCCTGTCTCTGTGTAGTTTCATAGATTTTTTTCTTCTTTTAATATTAAGCTACATCCACTATGATGAGGAATACTGTTATCCTCAAATATAATTGGCATTAATAATATGTTATTTACCTTGTAAATATGCTTAGACATTATTTGTTCTGTTTTGTTTTAATGCTCATGTGTAAAGTTGATGTTTCAATAATTATTCTGATCTTTTATGTATTTACTTATGTCATAATTCCTGTAACACTGATGTATATGTTTATTTCTATTCTGTTGTAAAGCCTGTACTACAAATGTTATCTGTATTGTTATGTTTTTTAATGATGTATTTTGTACCTTTGTAATTGTATTCTCATGTTATAATATTGTAATTGACACTGGTTCATCAAATTAAGTAACTTGTAAGCATTCATTTCACTGCACACATTTCTGGTGGTCATAGTAATGCACATTATGTGAGAAGTAGGGACTGTTAGTGTTTGCACGTGTGTTAATAATTCAGCAAGGGACTGGATAACAGCATTGCTGGTTCTAAGGACAATTCCAAAAAAAAAAAATTGTGGGTGCACAAGTGGTGGTTTATGGACTTGTTATATTCTCCGAAAGACTCTTCAATGGTGATTGTGCACCCGAACAGTCACAACAGATGGCTGCTGGCCATCTCTACAAGGACTACAATTGGTCTGCATCTTTAATGACCCACCAATACCGTTATTTCTACAAGGACTACAGTGGGTCTACACCTTTGCTAACTCACCAGTACCGTTATTTCTACTAGGACTGCAGTGGATCTGCACCTCTGGTGGCCCACTAACACCGTAATCTCTACCAGGACTACAGTAGGTCTACTCTGTGATGACCTACCTACCAATTTTCTTCAAAACTTCGAATGACTCTGCTGTGGGTTTGCTCTGTTGTAGCCCATTACCTGTCAGCATGTCAAGAGTCAGCACTGTCTTTCCGTTGGAAGGACAACACTACTTCTTCAAGACTGCATGGAAATCCACTACTTCTGTGTGCAATTTCTTTTACTAATGAGACTTTGTGAAAAAAAACTGTAATTACTATTATGATGAATGATCAAATGGCTCTGAGCACTATGGGACTCAACATCTTAGGTCATAAGTCCCCTAGAACTTAGAACTACTTAAACCTAACTAACCTAAGGACATCACACACACCCATGCCCGAGGCAGGATTCGAACCTGCGACCGTAGCAGTCCCGCGGTTCCGGACTGCAGCGCCGGAACCGCTAGACCACTGCGGCCGGCTGATGAATGATCAGGACTCTCTTTATGGACTGTGAGAAAATTTTAGCTTTTGACCAACATTGTATCAATAAGTGTGTGCATTTGATTTCTTTGTTATTGTAATTATGAAAAATTTTATCAAATCATTATTGGCCACTGCCCAAAACAATTTGTAAAATTTTTTGTGGGGAGCATGGGCGCTATGTAAGGAGGCTGTTTATGTTTTCTTATTGGCAACGTTACGTAGCGCTCTGTATGAAAATCACTGGCTGTGCTGTGTGCAGTCTGTGGCTAGTTTGCATTGTTGTCTGCCATTGTAGAGGGGCAGCTGGATGTTAACAGCGCGTAGCATTGCGCAGTTAGAGGTGAGCCGCCAGCAGTGGTGGATGTGTGGAAGGAAATGGCGGAGTTTTGAAATTTCATATATTATGACTTTTGATGATATTAAGGTAAATACATTGTTTGTTCTCTATTAAAATCTTTCATTTGCTAACTATGCCTATCAGTAGTTAGTGCCTTCCGTAGTTTGAATCTTTTATTTAGCTGGCAGTAGTGGCGCTCGCTGTATTGCAGTAGTTCCAGTAACGAAGATTTTTGTGAGGTAAGTGATTTGTGAAAGGTATAGGTTAATGTTAGTCAGGGCCATTCTTTTGTAGGGATTATTGGAAGTCAGATTGCGTTGCGCTAAAAATATTGTGTGTCAGGTTAAGCACAGTCTGTCAGGTTAAGCACAGTCTTGTCAGGTTAAGCACAGTCTTGTATAATTGTTCAAAGCTGACGTTTTACAGTGAATGCACCTTTGCCGGACCCAGCTGAGGAGAATGTGGCGTTGGGCAGCCCCAAGCAGTGTTGGCAGGCTAGAAGAATGCATCATCAGGTTCTGCCATTGTGTTTTTGGCACAAACCTGCCTCCAAGTGATTCCAGAACTCCTGCAAAAGAAGAAATGGTACTGATAAGTGTCATATGTAGCTATTTCAAAGTACAAACGCAGACATCGATAAAAATAATTTCTAGTACCCATGTAGTAATTTTTCGTCATCTGTGTTGCTGAAATACATGGCTCTCATCTAAATGTGAATCAATGTACTCCTCTTAGCAGCGTTTACAGGTAATAATCAACCTCCTCATTGCAATACCATGATATAGTGCACCAAGAAACAAAAACATCTCAATACAAATCCATGCAAGCCAGTAAAAATTGCTATCATTGTAGAAGAGAAAAAAAGTACTGCTCCTATTTACATACCATCCCCTCAATGATAAGTGTCATTCTCCATGCACTCACACTAGAGAAAGGTATCATGGGTTGGAGTGGGTCATTCACTTGGATAACAGTGGCTTCAGTATCGACATATTATCAACGAGTGTACCTTAAAACAAACTAACAGTATCTTATATGCACCGCTCCCACAGGAGGTTCGAGTCCTCCCTCGGGCATAGGTGTGTGTGTTGTTCTTAGCATAAGTTAGTTTAAGTAAGTAGTGTGTAAGTCTAGGGACAGATGACCTCAGCAGTTTGGTCCCTTAGGAATCCACACACGTTTGAACACATGCAAGAGTGTAAAAATTATTATTATTATTATTATTTACATCACTGAAGAGAAAATGAACTATTAGTACTACTACCACTATTAATTATGTAACTGCCCCTACGCAGTAGGTGTCATTTCCCGTGAGTTCATGCTGGAGAAAGATGTGGTTTGGGATTGTAATTCAGTTGTACCTCAGCAGATGTGGCATTGACACATTGCCCCATAGCAAATCGCCATTGAGAATACCTAGAAAGAATAAGAACCTCTCATAAGTTATACACACAACTGTTAGTTACTGTAGAATAACAAGAAGAAATGTCACTTACTAGATATTTAGGCCTTCTTTAATAGCAGGCGCCAGTCCCCGTGAATTCATAATATAAAAGATGTCATAGCATGAGATCGGGTCTCAGAGATATGTGTCACTACCCTACTGCACGCGTTAATAATATTATCCAAGTCTCCTAGAATTAAACAATAACATTTCATAAACATCATAAGCATGCATAATTTTATAACACACTTACGTGAATTACTAGAACTGCTTCTGCCTAAGAGCGTCTATAGGCTGTGTAAAGTAGGTGGTCACAATAGGAACCTTATCAACCCAAGTATTTCTACAGGAAAACTTGAGAGAATGCACTGTTTAAGTATCATGCACACAAATACACATACAGAGATCTGTGACACATTTCTGCTAATGGACTGCTGTAGGTGGAGTGGGCATTGTGTCGACTTCGAACATAGGTTGCAGAGTGGATATAGTCTGCTGGTGCACAATAATAGGGCTGCACTGCACTCCATCCAACCCACTGCTGCAGTCTTGTAGAAAATTCTAAAAGGAAAAAAAGCATTACGTTAAATAACCAAAGTATTATTATTCACACATATACACAGAAACAGAGAATAAATATGTAAAATAAATATGAACATACAGTCACTAAATTTACCATTTAATAGCACTGTTTCGCCAATACTGAGTCAAATGGTACCCTCTGAAGTACCCATTAACACCACTAAATCTTTTAATGTACTATCTTGAATTTGGGGCGACTGTGTACGCCCACCTGCATTAAATCTAGGGCACTTGCTAGCCCCTGCTGCAACATCACACTCGTTCGTGAATTGTACTTCATGTCTGCTATAAGACTACCACTGATAATCTTGTACTGGCACAGACTAGAACTCAAGTGATCTTCAAAATGGTTCAAATGGGTCTGAGCACTATGGGACTTAACATCTGAGGTCATCAGTCCCCTAGAACTTAGAACTACTGAAACCTAACTAACCTAAGGACATTACACACATCCATGCCCGAGGCAGGATTCGAACCTGCGACCGTAGCGGTCGCGCGGTTCCAGACTGAAGCGCCTAGAACCGCTCGGCCACTTCGGCCGGCCTCAAGTGATCTCTCTTGGCGGAACACCTCTTATTTATATCTGGAAAATAGGTTAAATAAAAATTTGCCAGTGACAGACAGGATCCTGTCAGTTAGTTATCAGCACACTTCCGCTGCGAGGCAACGTAGCGTTATCTATCAGTGGGTTGGAACCTGCAGGGAAAGGTAGCATTAGCACGAAGTGTGACCGGTAGAATACTGCGAAGCTGTAACCAGCATGTGCTTTACTCCCTGTCAGTGCTGTACTATATTCTGTAGAGCATAGACACAGCACCGCATTCGTCAACGCTTCGTGGTTTTCAGTAGCTGGCATCCCTTGGTGCTGGTATTAGAGAGACCTCCACACTCTAATTGCTAGCAAAACGTCTTTCACGTACGCTCCTGCCGGGAGACATGCTAAACAGCTAGGGTGCTTGCATGTCTGTGACCAGCCAGTGCGCACTGCGGTGAATCACACAGAGATGCTAATATAGAAAAGGCTGGGTGACAGCTCGTTATTCTAAAGCTTGACGAAGAAGAAGAAGAAAGTACACTTAATGGCTTCTGAGTTAACTTTATAATTGACCTGGATTCAGCTTACACGGGCAGGTCCTTGACAACATTCAGCAGATGATCGTTACCATTTCCAACACCATATAGAAGAGACATCTAAAGTTATCTGGCCCATCCTCAATGAATGCCTTAGACAGCAAGTGATTGATTCTTAGCTGGAACCTGTCTGTTGTAGAGGGGAAGGAACGATGAACCGAATAAATAGAAAATTCCATTTAAACGAAAGTTTCATTTATTGGGAACCCAACTTTAGAGTATTAGTACACTGTCTGAAGCAAACATAAACCCATATTCTTCTCAATATGTAAGTTTGGGTAGTTAAATTAATGGATTGTTGTATGACTCGGGATTGTGAATAGGTGTGTTCTTGTAGATGTCATGCAACTGTGACACCTTTTCATGATCTTTGATGTAAATGATGCTCTCTGTCTGATCAAAGTTTTGGAGCAGTGTCACCACATCTTTGCATACAATTCCAACAGCATACCAGAGTTTTCCGTGATGGAAATGTGTTAACCATGAAAAGGTTTTTCGAGCCTTGGCACACTTTACCGTCCTAAACAATTTGGATGATCGTCGAAAACTTTGTTATTTCGTTTGTGAATGTGAGGAATGCAAATATCCTTAAACTCAAATTGCTCACATTCTTTGTCAAAGCCCTTTGTGCCCACTATGATGTCCGCAGCTCGTGGTCGTGCGGTAGCGTTCTCGCTTCCCGCGCCTGTGTTCCCAGGATCGATTCCCGGCGGGGTCAGGGATTTTCTCTGCCTCGTGATGACTGGGTGTTGTGTGATGTCATTAGGTTAGTTAGGTTTAAGTAGTTCTAAGTTCTAGGGGACTGATGACCATAGATGTTAAGTCCCATAGTACTCAGAGCTATTTGAACCATTTTTGAACCCACTATGATGTCCACTCTGTAAAGTGTTATCGTGAAATGCCATGAATGCGATGCAGCACTTGTTAAGTTATATAAGTCATTGTACATTCAGAGTGAGAGGTGAGTAATTTCTTGCATGATCGTGTAACAATGATGCCTAAAGAGCAGTGCTTGGAGGGAACTTGTCTGAAGATTCAAATTCAGTATGGTTGTCTATTAGCCCTGATTTTATGCTTTCATTTTGCTTTGAGGGGTGTATCATGACGACTGACGCTAGTTCTTTACATATGCTGTGAGTTGAGCATGCATCAAAATTCATCACCCTCAGGGCAAGAAAAGTGAAACCTTACATACATATCATACAGTGGACAGATATTGTTACTATACTAGTCAAACTGTAAATTCTTGTATGGTTAAAACACAGAATTAAACTAAACTCTTACAATGGTTAGTTAACAAATGTAGAAGATGCTGGAATCCTTTTTCAGATTTCGTCTCGCATCTGTTTGCAGCGCCGTAATAATGACTTGAGGTATTTCTAGTTGAACTGCTGTTTTAATGGCCCATGTCTGGATATCATCGGTAGAAATGGAAAATCAAACAGTTCACATGAATGGAAACCTTATGGCAGCTGAATGTCTTGATTAAATGCAAGTAAAAATTTCAGACCCTCCTCATTTGTAACAGAAATATGAAGTATTTTACAAACAACATTTGCTTTTCTTTTTACTCCCTTTGAGTGTATGAGTTATTATTCATCGTACTTTGGACCACAACGAGTTCTTGTTCAGTGCTCATTATGATACGTCTGTTATTCTCAAAGAACCATTCTGCCTCTTGTAAACCATTGAAGACGTACGTTGATGGAGGAACATATGTTTTGAGGGTGAATGTGTTTCCAGATTTCTTGTGTAGTCTATCTCGATGCCATTAATTTCGTATCTTACTTCTTGAAACACAAAGACCAACACTTAACATGTAGTTTGTGATGCTGTTTTAGGGACCAAGCCTTCTTCGGAAATGTGCCTTAGAAGTATAGGAAACAGTTTCTCAGAATTGTTAAATCGTCTTGGTGTTGAATGAGAATCTTTATCTTATCATTATCATCAAACACCGCTGAAGCTTTAAGATTTATGGAAAAAATATTCCCGGAGGAAGTTTCTCTCACCATACTGAAATGAGGCACTTATATCAGTTATTGCGTGTTTTTAATCCTGTCGTTTTAAAGAACTTCTAATTCTTCAGTGTCATCACAATCTACTTCCGCTGTAAGTGATGTACTTTTGGCTGTGTGCATCGGTACCTTGTAACTTGTACCGAAGCTGCTACTTCAGGTGAAGAAATACCACGATTTCCTCTAATTGGACGTCCACTAGACTACCGTCCTGGTCGAGAATATTCAACTCAAGAAGGTCTAATGTCTGAACAGTCACCGGGAAGTATACTGGGTTGCTTGGCTCCTCAGCGAATTTATGTCCTGGTGCCACAGTAGAAAAGAATCCATAGAATACATGGGTTACTCTCTCGCTGAGATACGAATTTGTTGAATATTACACTCCACAGGGATAATGCTAATGGTAATATATTCACTGGTTGGCCTGACTAGTAATTTTTTTCACTATTATACTGCAAAGTTTTTTGAGGAACTCAGTAGTGGTCCTACTGAACCTTCATCGCTCAAGGATATATTCTGTATTGTCTTTTCTTTCTCTGTTTTTAATGTATTATTAACGTTTTCATGTAAGTTCAACCCTTTTATAGATCACTTTGTAAATTGGTAATATCTTTGAATTAGGGGATATTGCTACAATTCTTCCACTTCCTAGATGTAGTTTACTCTTTGGCTGTTTTATACGAGGAATGCTATTATATGTTTCCAGACTGATCGAATGCAATACTCCATTCCCCCCTGTTTATGTCTATTGATTAAAAGTAATTTGTGTTTAATGCTGACAACTGTTCATTTATCATTAAGAGTGTATGGTATCACACATAAACCTCAAATGATGCAATGATATACATGCTGCTTTTATTATACAATCATCAGTAGGAACATTAGGCAGAAATGTTCACAGAGATATGAATAGAAATCTTGGTAGCGTCCAATATTGTAGAATACATGGCTCTTGTTGAGGTAACAGCACAAGCCTTCAGGCAGATGTAAATCACCATATGAATCAAAGTATTATTCCAGTCGTTTTAACATGCTAAACGCAGCAGATTCCATATCTTTCTGCAACATACAAATACACAGTCCTACATTCTTCAGATTTTCACATTGTCCATCACACCGTGTTCCGCATAAACACTCCATGAAATATTGGGAGTTTGTCTGTTTCGATGAATTTAAACAGAACTGTATTTGTAAATGCTCTTTAATATAGTCTAGTTAGGAGATCTTTTACTATAAAAGTCCGTATCCTTTCTTGTGCAGTTTTTGATATAGCCCAATACCGATAGCTGACAGCCTGTCTTTAAGTGCTCTGTACTTGCTGCTTTTCTGTTTGTGCATTCTTCTCTATTTGGGCCATGGACACTACCCCCGAAGCAAAAGAGCCAATAGCCAATATCCCTGAAAGTGCTGGAGTTAGGAATGTGATGATTCCACTAGAGTCTTTGATATTGGTACAATCCTAGGCATCTTAACAAGTCTCCTGTTTACTCCTGTTATATCCTAGCCAGTAATGCCAACCGAGCCAGCTGCCAAAAGGTTGGCAGCATCAAAGTCCGGACGCCGTCCGCATAAGCAGCGCCAGCGATACAGGAAATCGCCGCAAGTCTGCGCGCGTCACCGCTGGCTTCTGGCTTCTTAAGCGCTGGAGTCGCGAGCGCTAGGACAGTTCTGTATTCGCCGCTCGGTTGTATACTCGCCACCGATTTGTGTACTTGCTAGTCAGTTGTGTGTTCATCGCAGCAAAGTTGTTGTTTGTCGTCAGCCGACGCTGACCTAGCCGCTCCGACTCGAACTACACAGATTTCTATTGACACGGAGTTCACTACTGTGTTTCTGTATCTTCGTTAATAAAGATAAGTACCGACTTTTATTTAATCAGAGTGTTTGGGTTTTCATCTTTCTGTTCACTGTTCCAGCGGACCGGTCGGCCCGCTATTAAAAGTGTGGCGGTGACTTCGTAAGCCGTTTCTACAGCGAAGTGTTTGTCGCTACGAACGCCGCCACAAAAACTCCTTTCTGCTTTAAGGCACACACACACACACACACACACACACACACACACACGCACACGCACACGCACACGCACATATACAGAAGAGTTCCGCTAATCCGAGCCCCGGTAATCAGAACGTTCGGTTAATCCGAACATGAAAAATGTTAGTCTAAGTATGGAAAATTGTGCGGTAAACTGCTTTACATACACACTATTTTAATTCACACAGTGTAGTAAACATGTATTAAAAAAACTGGCAAGAAAACATTAGGTTTAAACAATGCATAACAATGAAAGAGAAGCTGTCAAACTTACTAAAATACAGCGGTCTTTGTACCCCTACGTTTTAGATGACAAAAACTCAATCATCGGTTTTTGGCGTAATAAAGACAGTCTGTTAAACGACGCATAGTTGCACCATTGTCACATAAACATAAAATGAACAGGTGTAGCAGTGGGCTGTTGCTACAAATAACGCAGCGCGAGGTCAAGGGCTTCTGATGCGTCACTGTGTGGCACCAGCTCTACTTCGTCGCTTTCAGACTCATTGTCACTTCCGTCACAGCAGTCCACTTCTTCCTGGTCTTGAGTCACAGCAGCAACTAAATCAGCGTCACTAAGGTTCTCCACACATGCCCCATCCTCTGCCATCCACTCATCTACGCCTCCTTCACTAGCTTCTTCACATCCAGGGATTATCTGTATCATTTGTAGTAGATTTTCCTCTCCATTTTCAACTAGGTTGTTCTGAAATTCAAGAGACGTCCGTAGTTTTCTTCAAGGTTCTCTCAGAGTATTTTCTGTCATATTCTGCGATGCCTCAGAGGCCCAATAAACAACATCCTTCACATTGGTCTTTTTTATTATGTCCACTAAAGGGGCGCTATCGTTCTGGATCAGCATTCTTCAAAATTGTTTTTTGTAAGTTAGTTTTAATGTTTGCAGTACGTCCTGGTCCATCGGCTGTGGAATTGGTGTAATATTCAGCGGCAAAAACTTCTCCACAATTTTTCCATCACGTAATTCCTGTGTTGGGGTGAGATGGCGTGTTATCAATAAAAAGGGTTGCACTGGGAGACAAATGATTTTCTTTAGAAAACCGTCGAACATAGGGAACAAACTGGCCGTGAAACCATTCTTTGAACAGCTTACCATCCATCCATGATATTTTCTGGTTTCGATAATATACGGGCAGGGACTTCATGTGGCCGTTCTTAAAAGCTTTGGGCCTAGCAGATTTGCTGGTCAGCATTAAAGGCAGCTTGCAATTACCAGTAGCGTTGCTGCACGCCAATAAAAATCACACGACATTTGCACATTCTAAAACCAGGAGCAGGTCTTCTGCTTTTGATGTTAGGCTCTTTGCTGGCAATGAACTAAAATTAAGGCCAGTCTCGTCAGCTTTATAAATTTGTCGGGGAGAATACTTTTTCTCTCTTATCATTTTTTCAAACTCACCCAAGTATTCTTTCGCTGCATCACGGTCAGAAGAAAGCTTCTCTCCAGTAATTGTTAGCTGACGGATTCTATGACGTTTTTTGAATCTGAACAACCAACCAGCACTCGCACTAAAAGACTCATCACCATTCATTAACTTTTTCAGGTAAACAGCCTTCTCCTGAACCAGTGCTCCACTCAAAGCAGTTCCCCTTTCTGTTTCCTGCGTAAACCAAAGGAAAAGAGCGTCATCCACTTTATTATACTGGGACTGTTTCAAAGTCTGCCGAATTTCGAGTGTTTTTCCCGAATACTTTGCACAGGACTGTTCAAGCTTCATTCGGTTCATCTTCCAATCACAAATGGTTGCTTTACCAACACCCAGTTCCGTTGCCAGTTTAGACAGATTCTCACCATTGTCTTTCCGCTTCAAAGCATTCAGTTTTTCTTTGAGAGTTAACGTAATATGTTTCTGTTTACTCATGACGAAAATACGTACACCACTACACCAGAACAAATACAATACAACTGTTACGTATGCCAGAGATCGATAACTAACATAATCAACTACAAAGGTCTCAACCATGCACAACAATGGCAGGGAGTGAGAGTGAGCCATTGTTCCCACACTTGTTCCCATTTGTTACCATTGTGTACCTTCTTATCTACTTGGATTACTTCGTTCTAGAAACTCGTCACTGTAATTCCGGCTAATCCGAACAAATCGGTAATCCGAACAAGGTCCGGTATCAATTAGTTCGGATTAACGGGACTGCGTATATTTATTCGCAGAGTGTGGTGTTTATCTTCCTCAACCAAAATAACTTTTCTCGGATGCATTAAATGAAAAATTGTTGCAAATACTATTTTTAACATCATTGTATTGTTCTCTGTGGGGGTATACGTTTTGTGTATCCCCACACATCACGAAGATATGGGGTAGAGGTTAAATATTTTAAATGGAACCATGTACATTTAATTGAAGAATACATTCACCCTCTCCAAGAGCTGCTCAAAAATGTATCACGCTGTACCATTTTATCTGCGAAACTAGTAGCTATGGAAATGATACATAATGCATAACTTCTCTAATTTAAATACCTCTTCAGTGCATTTCATTAACTAAATCATTGAACCTCTTCAAGGCGCATTTCAACATTTTACAAATTATCAATAAATACTGATTTCAACAGTACTACACTGTGCAACAATTGGATCTTTTTATTGTACAGTATCGCATTACAGTGCTTAATGCAGAAGTAACATGGCGCTTTGTAGTAACATTTACTGTGATATTACTACAACATGAAAAACAGAACGTTTATATCCCATGCTCAAAATGATGACCATTGGTTTTCATACATAGGGTCACTCTGTGGCTGAAGGAAGCCCTACATAGTGCTGCTAGAGTCCGCAAAGGATACGGTGGCCGATTGGAAGTAGCCATTTTTAGTCTAAAGTGCTGGGTGAGTTCATTTGTTTGTTTGGAAGGGGAGGCCAACACTGTCTGCCACCTTTTGGCGGTGACAGAATCGAGGTGCACGCCCTGCAATCTTTCTCAAACGATTTTACAGAAACGATCAGGTAAGAAAATGGCGCTTTTGCTTTACTTGTAGCTTCATATGTCAGGTTCATTATGATGTACCCATCATGTCATTAATGATCATAGCTACTGTGATGTTTATATGGAAGTAAGATACTGTACGAAATTCGAAATAGTTTGCTACGAAAAATGTGAGTCACTATGATTTTGCGTTTAGTGCAAATTACATAATATGCTGCTGCGTGTGAAATTTAGGTAATATATTCAATTTTCCTTTATACTTGGGCGGAGGTCTCTATCTGTCAACAATCTCAAGAAAATTCATCGGACATAACACGTTCATTTGCGTTCGCGCCGCGCTAGCGATAAAGCCAGAGTGAAATTTCCACACCATTCTTTATATTTCATAAACGGTTTGAGATATCGAAATGAGATTTTCGGCGACTGATGGCACATAAAGAGGAGAGTATTTTGCCATATGGCTAATATGCAAAATTCCATTATCTAGCATGTTATTCCATTAAATACAGATTCTTCGATGAAAGAATAATTTTTGAGGGCCATCGATAGGTGGTGAAACGATAAATGTTTTGGGCTTTTGGAACAACATAAATGAAGACATTATACGTTTATTTTGTGCCGAGGATGTGCTTTTTAATAAGATAATGTCCTTACTTTTGCTCAGTTCCTCACATAATAAACTTAATGAACCACTGTTTCACAATTCTCCCGTAACTGCATCTGCATGACATGTTAGAGGTGAGACTGTGCAAACTTCACTTTATTTTGGCAAAAGAAACAAATTTTAACATGGCAGTAAGAGAAATGTGTAGGTTTTACTAAAAATTCGCCACTCGTGGCACTTCTCTGAAAGTTACAAATGGTTAACAAGCCAGGTGAAAATAAATCTCTGCATTTTTGGTGGAATTATTTTTAGATGTAAACAAAACCAGAAGTGAGACATGTTTTTGAATGGTCACCGTGAAAGTGTGGCTGTTGAGGGGACTCGCTTCAATTTAGAATGGCACTTTCCCTCCAGCACTCAGCATTTCCCCCACAGTGCGTGCCTGCAACCCCCACTACTATTGCTCTTCCCATGCATACGATGCCATCTTCTTATCTACCAGCCATGGTATTATGCATGGTCTCGGATTCCTCTGTGATGTATATACAAGCATGACTAATGTGTTGTAGCATATCCTCTGGTGTTCTTGGAACATTTTGGTAGGCAATATACTTGACTGCCTCCCACAAAAAGAGTCTGTGCTGAAAGGTTCAGAGGTTAGGCAGGCCAACTAACTGGCCTACTATGTCCAGCTCACCTAATGGGCGATTTATGGTCCAGTGCGTGTCAAGATTGTAAGGCTTTATGTGCAGGGTATCCATCATGCTGATACCACATGACCTTTCTCTAATTCAGAGATGTGGCGTCCAAGAGAACAGACTCAGTGTGTCTTAAAAATCAGGAGTATTGTCTACCAATTTTGATGCCATTTACAAAAGAAGTCCGATAATGGTACCTCCAATAATCCCACACCAAATATTAACGTTCTATTGACATTGATGCTCTACCTCTAAAGGCAGTCATGGATTGTTGATGGACCAATAATGCATATTTCTCATATTGTCAATTTCTTTGTTGGAGAATGAGGCCTCATCGGCGAAAAGAACATCTGAGAATTTAGGATTAGCCAGAAGTTGTTGCTCAGCACACTAACAAAATGAAATCTATTGTTGAAGTCATCTCCATGAAGTTCTTGGTGTAAATAAACATGGTAAAGATGGAATTCACGACGTTGCAGAATGCGATGTGCAATTGTTTTCGAGACAACAACTTCATGTTGAATTCGACATGTGCTGACTTGAGGATTCACAGTTACAGCAGACAGCACAGCGACCTTAGCAGTTTAGGCTATTCGTGACCTATGACGATTTCGAGGTCTTGCATTTAAACTTTCTCTTTCATGTAGATGAGAAACGAGACGACCAAACATCCAGCGAGAAGCCGATGGCTTGTCAGAGAATCGTCTACTGTACAGTAGTTGAGCCTGAACAGAATTTAGCCCACCTACAGCAAATTACAGTACACATATGTACATTAGAGGGCAACATAGACATAGTAACTTAATAATCGTATTATTCTCTAACGGAACTGAACTTAAAAATGCTAGTTAGTACATTATTTCCTGTCAACATACTTTCTCCGTAGATCACCAGCATTTCTACCTTAGCGCAATGCATGAACATCATACAGCTTTGTGCAACTAAAATTGTATTCACAATGTGTACTAACACCATGCAGTTACTAAGCTACTCTGATGGAGATTACACTGGTACGCAGTTCAAATCAGGTGCGGGGAGAGGAGAGAAGTACCTGTGTTTACATGAGTCTGATATCATAAACAAAACTCACACCTCTACTACAGTACTACTTTGGGTATATAATGTGTACAATAAAGGCAATAAACAGCTTGGTTTCTTCACAACCTGTGTACTCTTTCTAGTTTGCACATCTACATTTTATTGACAAAAATGTACAGTGTGATACATTTAAGAATAGCTCTTGAAGAGAATAAGCATATTCTTGAATAAAATGTACAAGTTCCCAGTTAATAAATTTAACCTCTATACCCCATATCTCCCACATCTGTAGGGAGATATATCCTCAGCAAGAACTACCCAATGATACACACACACACACACACACACACACACATATATATATATATATATATATATATATATATATATATATATATATATATATATATATATATTCTAAGCCTTGTTTCTTGTTATTGCAGACAAAACTTTGATTTGTGGCTGAAGTCACTTAAAATGAATGGTATCATAGGTAAATCCCATATGAGAGAGAGACCTCAGCAGCTGATATACATACCCACACACACACACACATATACAGGGTGTCCCAGCTATCTTGTCCACCCAAAATATCTCTGGAACAATAACAGCTATTGGAAAACGACTTTCACCGGTATCAATATATGGCTGGGGCCCATGAATGTACATATTTGGAAACATTCTAAAACGAAAGCATATGTGTTTTTTAACACAAACTTATGTTTTTTTAAATGGACCTCCTATATTTTTTCTTCAGCAATCTATATCATAAACAAAACTCACACCTCTACTACAGTACTACTTTGGGTATACACTCCTGGAAATGGAAAAAAGAACACATTGACACCGGTGTGTCAGACCCACCATACTTGCTCCGGACACTGCGAGAGGGCTGTACAAGCAATGATCACACGCACGGCACAGCGGACACACCAGGAACTGCGGTGTTGGCCGTCGAATGGCGCTAGCTGCGCAGCATTTGTGCACCGCCGCCGTCAGTGTCAGCCAGTTTGCCGTGGCATACGGAGCTCCATCGCAGTCTTTAACACTGGTAGCATGCCGCGACAGCGTGGACGTGAACCGTATGTGCAGTTGACGGACTTTGAGCGAGGGCGTATAGTGGGCATGCGGGAGGCCGGGTGGACGTACCGCCGAATTGCTCAACACGTGGGGCGTGAGGTCTCCACAGTACATCGATGTTGTCGCCAGTGGTCGGCGGAAGGTGCACGTGCCCGTCGACCTGGGACCGGACCGCAGCGACGCACGGATGCACGCCAAGACCGTAGGATCCTACGCAGTGCCGTAGGGGACCGCACCGCCACTTCCCAGCAAATTAGGGACACTGTTGCTCCTGGGGTATCGGCGAGGACCATTCGCAACCGTCTCCATGAAGCTGGGCTACGGTCCCGCACACCGTTAGGCCGTCTTCCGCTCACGCCCCAACATCGTGCAGCCCGCCTCCAGTGGTGTCGCGACAGGCGTGAATGGAGGGACGAATGGAGACGTGTCGTCTTCAGCGATGAGAGTCGCTTCTGCCTTGGTGCCAATGATGGTCGTATGCGTGTTTGGCGCCGTGCAGGTGAGCGCCACAATCAGGACTGCATACGACCGAGGCACACAGGGCCAACACCCGGTATCATGGTGTGGGGAGCGATCTCCTACACTGGCCGTACACCACTGGTGATCGTCGAGGGGACACTGAATAGTGCACGGTACATCCAAACCGTCATCGAACCCATCATTCTACCATTCCTAGACCGGCAAGGGAACTTGCTGTTCCAACAGGACAATGCACGTCCGCATGTATCCCGTGCCACCCAACGTGCTCTAGAAGGTGTAAGTCAACTACCCTGGCCAGCAAGATCTCCGGATCTGTCCCCCATTGAGCATGTTTGGGACTGGATGAAGCGTCGTCTCACGCGGTCTGCACGTCCAGCACGAACGCTGGTCCAACTGAGGCGCCAGGTGGAAATGGCATGGCAAGCCGTTCCACAGGACTACATCCAGCATCTCTACGATCGTCTCCATGGGAGAATAGCAGCCTGCATTGCTGCGAAAGGTGGATATACACTGTACTAGTGCCGACATTGTGCATGCTCTGTTGCCTGTGTCTATGTGCCTATGGTTCTATCAGTGTGATCATGTGATGTATCTGACCCCAGGAATGTGTCAATAAAGTTTCCCCTTCCTGGGACAATGAATTCACGGCGTTCTTATTTCAATTTCCAGGAGTGTATAATGTGATTGAGATGCGTAATCACACTTCCATACTTATCAAGAGGTCCGAAACGAATAATACGGTCTGCTGCCATCCTGCTGCGATTACGGGCAGCATGGGGTTCACGCCTGAGCCTCAGGACGTGCGCTAGCAGCGCATGTCGGGTGTTTCAAGCGTCAACTTCGCGTCTTAATATCTCTGGATGTAATGGGAATATTGCGATGCAATCAACGCCATTGTGTGTGTGCTTTGTCATGCTATGGATTTCTGAAGAATAAATATAGGAGGTCCATTTAAAAAAACATAAGTTTGTCTTAAAAAACACATATGCTTTGGTTTTAGAATGTTTCCAAATATGTACATTCATGGGCCCCGGCCGTACATTGATACCGGTGAAAGTCGTTTTCCAATAGCTGTTATTGTTCCAGAGATATTTTGGGTGGACAAGATAGCTGGGACACCCTGCATATATATATATATATATATATATATATATACCCAAAGTAGTACTGTAGTAGAGGTGTGAGTTTTGTTTATGATACCAGACTCATGTAAACACAGGTACTTCTCTCCTCTCCCCGCACCTGATTTGAACTGCGTACCAGTGTAATCTCCATCAGAGTAGCTTAGTAACTGCATGGTGTTAGTACACATATATATGTGTGTGTGTGTGTGTGTGTGTGTGTGTGTGTTTGTGTATGTATATCAGCTGGAGAGGTCTCTCTCTCATATGGGATTTACCTATGATACCATTCATTTTAAGTGATTTCAGCCACAAATCTAAGTTTTGTCTGCAATAACAAGAAACAAGGTTTAGAATAAGAGAGAGGGGTAAGAGGACAGAAGGGTGGGATGGAAATGGGTATAGACTGGGAGTTGAGATGGACAGAGAGAGGGGGAGGACGAGATGGGCAGACAGAGGGGAGAGGAAGGAGTTATGATGTAATTAAGGGGTGGCATAAAGTCACATACGAGGCTAGGGTGCATTTTAGTAAATATGTATAGATCTTTAGTTAACTTATGATCCATATCCAGTAAACAGACATACTTATCAGTTGCAAAATATTGCCCAGTTTCAGAAAATCCCTCCGATATCTGCAGCTAATACGCCAGCACACAAGGTATGAAGTTAAACACATTAGAAAAGTATGTTTTCCATTTTCTTTCTTTCCCATTTAATCAGACTGAGCCACAGCAATGTATGACTGGGAACAGCTGTACTAGCTGTACTAGCTGCTTAAATAAAAACGTAGTTATATTCCTATTTATGGTAAAGGTGAGTCATTCATACTAACATGTACTGATACACAACATGAATCGTAAAGCTGAGCGCTCGTTTCTTCCTGTGAATGAACAGTTTGGCATGCTGACACCAACAGATTGCTCCATATTGTCCCAACAGAACTTATACATATATAGTTGTCAGTTTAGATGTCTGTCTAGAGCATTCTGGATTGTGTAGCTATCACACACTAGGTTTTCAAAAGTGTGCTCTTTTAGATAAGTGCACTGTCACGCTGTCTATTAACTTGTATGAGGATGGTGAACGCATACAGGAAGTTCTGAACACAAATGCTGCTTCGTGTACTTTGAACACTTCAATGAAATCAATCTTAAAAGAGGTTGATGGTTGCACAGTATTTGTGTATTCAAGAAATCTACTTATCACAGTTGTCGAAATTACTCTGGAACTAATTTTCCCCTAATACGTCACGATGCTTCAATTAGAGAAATGTTGTCTTGACGAGTCGGTAAAGGGGGTTGGGTTGGGTTGTTTGGGGAAGGAGACCAGACAGCGAGGTCATCGGTCTCATCGGATCAGGGAAGGATGGGGAAGGAAGTCGGCTGAGCCCTTTCAGAGGAACCATCCCGGCATTTGCCTGGAGTGATTTAGGGAAATCACGGAAAACCTAAATCAGGATGGCCGGACGCGGGATTGAACCGTCGTCCTCCCAAATGCGAGTCCAGTGTCTAACCACTGCGAGACGGTAAAGAAACAGGTTAATGCCTATTACGAATTTGAATGGAAACTATCTACAGATGTGTGTAAACTACTTTTAAACATTTAGGAAACTTACAGAAAGATGTTGTAGTTTAAATGCAGTTGACTGTTATTTTTTTACTACACAACATATACCACTGTTATGTTATATTTCATACAGATTTCACTGCTTGCTTCAAGTGTTTAAGCGTGAAGCGTTTGTTTCTAAGCATGAAACTTTCTACAAGCGTTGTGGTGTCATGTCAAACTGATGGACATCCCCTATGAAACTACACTGTCAGGGATATAAAAAGAAATAAAAAAGTAAATGACTTTTCAACGTATTTTTCTTCCTTAAAAAATTAATATGTGTAGTTATTGCAGCTCAGCAGATTGATTGGTTTAAAAAATAACGAGAACTTTTCTTTTAGTAATCAAACACCACACAGACAGAGAGACGAAGACTACAAGTGTTTAGGTGTTTAGATACTCTTCATTCACATTTGAATCGAACTGCTATCAGAGTAGGAAGGAAGTTATGCATTATTATTTCTCTCTAACGAGGGGAGGCCGCCAATTGTGAAATTCAGATTCGATTCATACTGCGCATAATAAAGCTCATGGCCAGAGGTGTAATGTGGCAAAGCACCAATATGCACTTCTCAGCCGTTGTCGAGAAAATCGAGTTAAAAGAAACCGTTCCGGTGAAATACTCTCAACGATTAATAGTTTTCTACAGCGTCGTGGCGCAGCGGTAAGCGCTCGGGTTCGTAATCCGAAGGTCGTCGGATCGAATCTCGCGCCATGCAACCTTTTTTATATATATATATTTGAATTAAAAAAACACAAATACTAAAAAAAAAAGGTTGCATGGCGCGAGATTCGATCCGACGACCTTCGGATTACGAACCCGAGCGCTTACCGCTGCGCCACGACGCTGTAGAAAACTATATATATATTGTTTACCATGTATAGTTAACGGAAGACGTAGAAACGATATTCCGAAACGAATACGTATAGTGTAAGTCAAACGTTCGAATTAGAAAAGATAGAAAAGAGACCCCATGAACACAAATTTGCTGTGGCAGGTACGAAATATAAACTCCGTTACTCGCTCGTTACACTTGAAGGACAGATGTTGAATGGGCCGAAACTAGCCGCCGCATAACAGCGTAGTTGCCTGCTAACTTTGAAAGAAGGTAGATGCGGTCCCTAGCAACTTATAACATCGTCGAAAATCAGTGCGTACGTGAGAGATTTGGTACACCCTGTTAAACAAACGGAAAAATGGAGGCGGTACAATTGGAGAGCGATCCGCCTTCACCAACATGCGTAAGCAATTCATTAATAGTTTATGTGTGTGTGTGTGTGTGTGTGTGTGTGTGCACATTGGAATTACAAAAAAAACAAATAATAAAAAAAAGTTGCTTGGCGCGAGATTCGATCCGGCGATCTTCGGATTACGAACCCGAGCGCTTACCGCTGCGCCACGACGCTGTACAAAACTATTAATCGTAGAGAGTATTTCACCGCAACGGTTTGTTTTAACTGTCGATTTTCTCGACAACGGCTGAGAACTGCATCTTGGTGCTTTGCCACATTACACCTCTGGCCATGAGCTTTTATTATGCGCAGTATGAATCGAATCTGAATTTCACAATTGGCGGCCTCCCCTTGTAAGTGGGTGTGTAGGTTCTCAGAAAAGCTGGCGTCTCTTTCAATTGCAGGGCAACCACAAGTTCGGACAGACAGCACTGACAACTCGCTAGTTGTTAGCCAGATTGGGGATTCTCTAGTGCATAGGAAGTTTTCTTATCTTTACAAAGGTATACATATCTGGGTGGTGGTGGCTCGTAACTGTTGCCTGGTGAGTCCTGCTGGCTTATCTCTCTACGGCCAATCTCTGGCAGTGGCTGTTGCCTGCAGAAATGTGTGTGTGTGACTTGTTAGCTATTTGTTTTTGCAGTATGCTTATTTTCAGTGAGCTATTTTTGAGAGTCTCCTTAGAAAATTGGTGATGATGCAGCTTTTGTTTGAGTCTCTGGGCACCCATCTCTCTAACTAGCAGGGTCTGGTTCCACCTCTTCATAATAACATTTATGTGACACACGTTCTGCAGAGTTTTGGAAATAATTCTTTTCTATAAATTGTACCTTAAATTCATCCTATACAGCATTCAGCTCTCTTAACAATTGCAGACTTTAGCACTGGATGAACACAGGAATTTATGAACTATTCTAAATGATTCATATTTACACTACGCTTATGCATGAACAAAGTCATAGTATGCAGCTCTAACATATGGGTGGCAGTGACACAGTGGTTGCAGTGACACTGCTGTGATCACTCGTGCAATTCATATGTCAAGAAAGTTCACAACAGGTGAAAGTTTCACGTAAATGCACATCTCTCTATAACTTAATTCCAGCATTGATCTTTCGTATGTACCGACTATAGACACCTTTCCGCAAAACATATGGGCATTGATAGTGAAACGCCCGCTAAACCCGCTGGGCAGAATAGGTAATTAGGATTGTGGAAAGGGCCAAATGAGGTTGGGGTCAGTTTCACCTTCTAACTGTAATTTATTGTAATTTAATAACACATTTACAACCAAAGCGGCACACAGCCGAACCTTTACCAAATGCAACTCTTTCATGGCTGAAGGCCTCCAAACAAGAAATCTTAAAAATCAACAAGACAAAAAATGCAATTAAAATAGCAAATAAAATAATTAAAAAATACACTCCTGAAAATTGAAATAAGAACACCGTGAATTCATTGTCCCAGGAAGGGGAAACTTTATTGACACATTCCTGGGGTCAGATACATCACATGATCACACTGACAGAACCACAGGCACATAGACACAGGCAACAGAGCATGCACAATGTCGGCACTAGTACAGTGTATATCCACCTTTCGCAGCAATGCAGGCTGCTATTCTCCCATGGAGACGATCGTAGAGATGCTGGATGTAGTCCTGTGGAACGGCTTGCCATGCCATTTCCACCTGGCGCCTCAGTTGGACCAGCGTTCGTGCTGGACGTGCAGACCGCGTGAGACGACGCTTCATCCAGTCCCAAACATGCTCAATGGGGGACAGATCCGGAGATCTTGCTGGCCAGGGTAGTTGACTTACACCTTCTAGAGCACGTTGGGTGGCGCGGGATACATGCGGACGTGCATTGTCCTGTTGGAACAGCAAGTTCCCTTGCCGGTCTAGGAATGGTAGAACGATGGGTTCGATGACGGTTTGGATGTACCGTGCACTATTCAGTGTCCCCTCGACGATCACCAGTGGTGTACGGCTAGTGTAGGAGATCGCTCCCCACACCATGATGCCGGGTGTTGGCCCTGTGTGCCTCGGTCGTATGCAGTCCTGATTGTGGCGCTCACCTGCACGGCGCCAAACACGCATACGACCATCATTGGCACCAAGGCAGAAGCGACTCTCATCGCTGAAGACGACACGTCTCCATTCGTCCCTCCATTCACGCCTGTCGCGACACCACTGGAGGCGGGCTGCACGATGTTGGGGCGTGAGCGGAAGACGGCCTAACGGTGTGCGGGACCGTAGCCCAGCTTCATGGAGACGGTTGCGAATGGTCCTCGCCGATACCCCAGGAGCAACAGTGTCCCTAATTTGCTGGGAAGTGGCGGTGCGGTCCCCTACGGCACTGCGTAGGATCCTACGGTCTTGGCGTGCATCCGTGCGTCGCTGCGGTCCGGTCCCAGGTCGACGGGCACGTGCACCTTCCGCCGACCACTGGCGACAACATCGATGTACTGTGGAGACCTCACGCCCCACGTGTTGAGCAATTCGGCGGTACGTCCACCCGGCCTCCCGCATGCCCACTATACGCCCTCGCTCAAAGTCCGTCAACTGCACATACGGTTCACGTCCACGCTGTCGCGGCATGCTACCAGTGTTAAAGACTGCGATGGAGCTCCGTATGCCACGGCAAACTGGCTGACACTGACGGCGGCGGTGGACAAATGCTGCGCAGCTAGCGCCATTCGACGGCCAACACCGCGGTTCCTGGTGTGTCCGCTGTGCCGTGCGTGTGATCATTGCTTGTACAGCCCTCTCGCAGTGTCCGGAGCAAGTATGGTGGGTCTGACACACCGGTGTCAATGTGTTCTTTTTTCCATTTCCAGGAGTGTATATCACCACAATCTTTTAAAGGCAAAAGGCCGCAATTTTTGAGCTTGAAAGATAATTTTAAGAATAAAGTTCCAAGGCTGTAAGCCCACAATTAATTTTCCAAAATTTTTGAAAACATATAAGAATAGGCCATAAATTATAAGTAGCTAAAAAGAGATAATTAAACATCGGAGGGAAAGACAATAAAGACAGCGGCACTCAGAAGCCTCCAGGGAGGTCTGTCTGCCCTCGTTCGCTTTGGTGAGACAGGTGGTGAGCCCAACTAGACGTGACCCGTCGGAACCCAACCAGGGGACAGGCACAGACTAGCTGACACAACGACTTTCTCGCCATCAATCAGCACACGAGAACTCAAACATAAAAGGTTGGGAACGTGATAATCTACAATTAAGTATCTACTAGTTGTAAAAATTACACACCATGTTGGACAGCGACAACAGGTGAGGAAAGGACGCTGCCTGAAATTACGTTAGTGGCCAGGGCAGGTAACCGGAGGACTACCGGCGAATTCCGCTGGTACACTTAAATTAGAAAATACGGTAATATAGTTAAATTCACCGGAAAAGAACACTGCCTGAATTTACATCAGTGCCCAGGGCAGGTAATCAGAACACTAACGGCCACAAGGCAGAAAATTCCGCTGGTGCACTCGAATTGTAGTCAACTAATATAGTTAATTGCACCACATGGCGGCTAAATTTCAGCAATAGAAACACTCGGTGTTGCTCACAGGAAACGGTCCCCAGCGAACCACCGAAACGAACCACCACAACATGAGTGAATGTGGCTTGGGTAGTTGAAACCACAACTCAACTTTGACGTCCTGGGTCGGTGAATCACGAAGCTCGTAGCGATCGGACAGCTCCACACACGCTCCGACACTGTGCGCGGACTGCCAGCGGACCCAGCCGACTGGACCGCGCGGAGATAACTTCCCTGGTCCGCAGCAACCGACTGCCTCCCCTCAGAATGCCGACAACATCCAAAATAGTCGTCAGTAAACTAACACCAACTACACACACAACCTGACAGACACTTGCACGAAGACCTGAACAATACCAACAGTAACTAAGCACACACGAAGACAAATCACTTGTCAATGTGGAAGGCACTCTTGGTGCTTCGACATCTTCTGGGAAGGGTAAAAAGAACGAAACGAGAGGAGTTGGTAAAACTTCTCAGTTTGTTCTTCTTAAAGGACCTATTTTATTTTGTGGTGCGAGGTTAAATTTTTCTTTAATGAAGTCAACTTCTTCCTCTAGTTTGGATAACGGATGGTTGACTGTAGCTTTCGTTGCTTGTAACAATGCAGGTAGACCCGGTTTGGAATCCTTTGAAACTAGGGAAATCTTGTTTTCGTCGTCGCCGGCGAATGCTGGTTTACAAATCACTTGTCAATCTGGACGGCACTCTTGGTGCTTCGACATCTTCTGGGAAGGGTAAAAAGAACGAAACGAGAGGAGTTGGTAAAATTTCTCAGTTTGTTCTTCTTAATGGACCTACTTTATTTTGTGGTGCGAGGTTAAATTTTTCTTTAATGAAGTCAACTTCTTCCTCTAGTTTGGGTAACGGATGGTTGACTGTAGCACACACACACACACACACACACACACACACACACACACACACACACACAGCCTACTCATGAACGATCGGCGAGCCAAGACGCGTCGTCCGGTAGGACGACCGACCGACGGTCCACAACACCATCGCCTGGCTCAAGTGATGCGTGGTGGAAATGGTCGGGCGACCATGTCGTTGCGGATCTCACTGCTGCTCCAACCCGATTGCACTAGTGCCGCATTGCAACTCAACGACTGACAGGTACGTACTGCCCTCCAGACACGTTCCAACTGACTGGCAGAGCCGAAGTCACAACCCAAACTCCTTACAACAGACAACGACCGGGAAGTAATAGCAGTCGAGCAAAGATACTAAAAGAGGAGATATATCGATACAAGCACATAGCCCCGGTCACGGTCAGACAAAGCAGCAACTCAGTGACAGTAGTAATTTAAATTAACTTAGTGAGGTGGAAGTACATTAAAAACAGGGTGTAAAAGGATGACGGCGGGAACACGAGCCACTCACGGCTCAGATAGGTGTATTTAGTGGGTCATAATCGGTCATCTTCGCCTCTACATACTTTATCATGCTGCAGAATTAGTTCCAGTCGTACCACGTATAATGCACTATGGCACCAACATGCTCAACGTTCTCAGTTGCAATTGCAACCTAAAAGTCACTATCAACTGGCAGTCGTACATTTACGTGCTTCAATCCAGTGGCATTCACATTTTAAATATTGGCAAAGAGCAACATTCTGGAAGTTCTTATCTGCAGCTCTGTGGCTTGGTGAACCTCTGTTGGCCGCTGCTGTGTCTGTAAATGCCAGATCCGATGCATCATGATGGCCGACTATGGATTGCTGTTACTGTAGTGGCGCACACAAAAGAAACTCGAAAACAAGCATGTCCCTGTCCACCATTTCTGCTAATGCCGCATCAGGAGTGCGTCTTGCTGTTGAAAAAAAAAACAAAGTAAGAATGAACATTTAGAATATTAATAAATAATAGTAGTAGCACTAATATTTATAATAATAATATGCTGTGGTTGTTCTCTTCTGCTGCTGCTGCTGCTGTGCATGATTCTTTCACGGAAGTGTACAGACCTCGACTAACGAAGCCCATGTAGTCAGATATACAGGGTGTTACAAAAAGGTACGGCCAAACTTTCAGGAAACATTCCTCACACACAAATAAAGAAAAGATGTTATGTGGACATGTGTCCGGAAACGGTTAATTTCCATGTTAGAGCTCATTTTAGTTTCGTCCACCTACGCTCAATGGAGCACGTTATCATGATTTCATACGGGATACTCTACCTGTGCTGCTAGAACATGTGCCTTTACAAGTACGACACAACATGTGGTTCATGCGCGATGGAGCTCCTGCACATTTCAGTCGAAGTGTTCGTACGCTTCTCATCAACAGATTCGGTGACCGATGGATTGGTGGAGGCGGACCAATTCCATGGCCTCCACGCTCTCCTGACCTCAACCCTCTTGACTTTCATTTATGGAGCATTTGAAAGCTCTTGTCTACGCAACCCCGGTACCAAATGTAGAGACACTTCGTGCTCGTATTGTGGACGGCTGTGATACAATACGCCATTTTCCAGGGCTGCATCAGCGCATCGGGGTTTCCATGCGACAGAGGGTGGATGCATGTATCATCGCTAACGGAGGACATTTTGAACATTTCCTGTAACAAAGTGTTTGAAGTCACGGTGGTATGTTCTGTTGCTGTGTGTTTCCATTCCATGATTAATGTGATTGGAAGAGAGGTAATAAAATGAGCTCTAACATGGAAAGTAAGCGTTTCCGGACACATGTCCACATAACATATTTTCTTTCTTTGTGTGTGAGGAATGTTTCCTGAAAGTTTGGCCGTACCTTCTGTAAAACCCTGTATAACGAAAAGCGAAAGCCGAGGCGGAACTTGATTTCTATTTGTCTTGAGAGAGAATGGAAGGGAGAAGTTTCGTGCCTTTTTGCCCCAGAGGTTGAAACGTCCCCTTAGAACAATTTATACAAGACTGTGCTTAAACTGACACACAATATTTTTAGCGCAACGCAATCTGACTTTCAAAAATTCCTACAAAGAATGGCCCTGACTAACATTAATCTATACCTTTCACAAATCACTTACCTCACCAAAAATCTCCGTTACTCGAACTACTGCAATACAGCGAGCGCCACTACTGCCAGCTAAATAAAAGATTCAAACTACGGAAGTCACTAACTAATGATAGGGATAGTTAGCAAATGGAAGATTTTAATAGAGAACAAACAATGTATTTACCTTAATAGTCATAATATATATAGCAGTTCATAATATCCAGTATAACAAATTTCAAAACTCCGCCATCTCTCTCCCCACATCCACCACTGCTGGCGGCTCACCTCCAACTGCGCAACGCTACACGCTGTTCACATCCAGCTGCCCAACACTACAATGGCAGACAACAATGCAAACTAGCCACAGACTGCACACAGCATAGCCAGTGATTTTCATATAGAGCGCTACGTAGCGTTGCCAATAAGAAAAACATAAACAGCCTACTTACATAAAGAAAACATAAACAGCCTACTTACATAGCCCCCATGCTCCCCACAAAAAATTTTACAAATTGTTTTGGGCAGTGGCCAATAATGATTTGATAAAATTTTTCATAATTACAATAACAAAGATATCAAATGCACACACTTATTTATACAATTTTGGTCAAAAGCTAAAATTTTCTCACAGTCCATAAAGACAGTCCAGATTGTTCATCACTGTAAAATTGCAGTGTTTTTCTCAAAGTCTGAGCAGTAAAAGACAATGCACACGGAAGTAGTGGATTTCCATGCAGTCTTGAAGAAGTAGTGTTGTCCTTCCAACGGAAAGACAGTGCTGACTCTTGACATGCTGACAGGTAATGGGCCACAACAGAGCAAACCCACAGCAGAGTCATTCGACGTTTTGAAGAAGATTGGTAGGTCGGTCATCACAGAGCAGACCCACTGTAGTCCTGGTAGAGAGTATGGTATTAGTGGGCCACCAGAGGTGCAGACCCACTGCAGTCCTTGTAGAAATTGTGGACAGGCCCACTGTAGTCCTGGTAGAGATTGTGCTATTGGTGGGCACCAGAGGTGCAGACCCACTGTAGTCCTTGTAGAAATAATGGTATTGGTGGGTCATCAGAGATGCAGACCCACTGTAGTCCTTGTAGAGATGGCCAGCAGCCATCTGTTGTGACTGTGCGGGTGCACAATCACCATTGAAGAGTCTTGCAGTTAATATAGCAAGTCCATAACCACCACTTGTGCACTCACAAAGTTTTTGGAATTGTCCTTAGAACCAGCAATGCTGTTATCCAGTCCCTTGCTGAATTATTAACACACGTGCAAACACGAACAGTCCCTACTTCTCACATATTGTGCATTACTATGACCAACAGAAATGTGTGCAGTGAAATGAATGCTTACAAGTTACTTAATTTGATGAACTGGTGTCAATTATAATATTATAACATAAGAATACAATTACAAAGGTACAAAATACATCATTAAAGAACATAACAATACAGATAACATTTGTAGTAAAACAGGCTTTACAAAAGAAGAATTATGAGTACCTACATAAAAGATCAGAATAACTTTTGAAAAATCAACTTCACACATGAGCATTAAAACAAAACAGAATAAATAATGTCTAAGCATATTTACAAGGTAAATAACATATTATTAATGCCAATTATATTTGAGGAGAACAGTATTCCTCATCATAGTGAATGTAGCTTAATATTAAAAGAAGAAAAAATTCTACGAAACTACACAGAGACAGGAAGAAAACAAATACACAAGGGTACACAAACACATAGTGGGATAACACAAAAGGAAAGGACAGGGTTCGTTTTCAGTGTAACATTTGGTACTGCAGTCCAACCCAAAACTTCATTCCATAGATCGTTCATCTTATTTCAACCTTTGCTTCCACCAAAAAAATCCTATCCAAGCATGCTTTCTGTATTTTCTCGTATAACCTCTCAGTGCATTTCTTCAAATTCATCACAACTCATTCTCTTATATAGTCTACCCCTTCTTAAGCTAACTTAAATCTACTGAGCTCAGATGCTAAACTAAGGAACGAGGCAATGCAGCAGCACAAAACAATTAACACGAACAGCAATGACAAAAAATTCAAATTGGCAAAGGAAGCAACAATATTACAACTAATATGCAATGAGCAGCAAACAAGAAAAATAAATCAGTAATAAACTGGCTTAGCAGAGTAACACAAAGTCAAATTCAGTAACACAATGCCTGGCAAACAGCAGTAACTTATACCTAAACATGACATAGCTCAAGCAGAAAAAATATTACAGTAAAAACAACAATGCAGATAAGGGAAATGTATATTCACATCTTAATGTCTATGTAATTAAAATGGTGCACCACAAAAACTTATTGTAAAAAAAATTACCATGTACTTGAAAAGAATATTAAGTATGCAGTTACTGTTACTAGTCCCTTCTTATTGTTCTTTCCTTTCCAAGTGCTCCTTTTTTGAAGAATGTGGATCACAAAATTATTATTTAATAGATCTGTTGACAGAAAGTGTTCACATTGGCAAATGCATCTTATCTTATTTTATAAAACCAAGGCCGCAACACAGCTGGAAACTAAATATCAAATGAAATAAGCAACTATGAAAAGCAAAGCATAAAAATATCATTCAATAGTCATGTGACATTTCATAAGTTAGTAGAAATTCTCTCATCTCTCGTAGAAAGACGCATGTCATAATCAGGTGTGCAGATCTAAGTATCTTTCGAAGTAATGAGCGTGTCGTATTTGCGATGCTTTCTCTAAAGGAATGTCAATGGCGAGGTTAATGGCCTCTTTTTTTTTTCTCCACCTAATGGCTTTCTTTTGTCAGACGACTACCTCTCAGCTGGGCGCCCAAAACGCATTACGTCAAGGTCACTTACCCTTTCTTACTGGAATATTTACGACAGCAGTTTCCGCTATAGTCACAGTCTGATATAAAAATATTTCACAGGTCAAGAATTTGCGTTACAAATCTGTAGAAACAAAATCCTATAAATATAACAGTGTCCAAAAAATGTTCGCCGGCATTGTGATACATTCACGCATTTACACACATTTCATAACTCTTAAAGTACGATTCTTGGTTTCCAACAACCTTTTTCACATGTCAGAGTCCCTAACCACTATTCATTACTCCTTACTTTATTACACACACACATATATATATATATATATATTCGTCGACACGTCAATCTTGCGACGACACTTCAATATTTCATCATAATAAATACATAGCATAATCAAATTCCTCATATAGCATCAGCTTATTGATCATAAACATACCTCAACAGCATAATACACATAGTCATCGTAATAATAACATCATAACACCTCAGTCAACTCTCAAAATCGTCGTAGCTTCCTCCAATAATTTCAAAACCTAAAAAAATTCTCTGCTCATGTCAAAAGTGTCATCTGCCTCAAATGTACTTTAAAAATCGTGATCCCATACCAAATATATCATTCAAAGCTCTCATAATATCACAATGGGTCCGAAAAAATATGAACAATTCACAAAGTACAGACAAAATACAATTTCGTAAGTGTGACGTTATCCAATGGTGTAATTGTGTAAACATCTGTCACTGATGTAGTAAAAAGAAATGTTTGTCTCTCTCAGTTAAATGATCAGATTGCTGTGTATTTTATGTGTTAGAGGAATATGGTACCGATGTGTAAAGTTGTATAAGCAAATACCATATTAGCTAGGGCTCCTTGTGCTTGCCACCACATGGTACACAAAGTAAGCATGTACCCCCCTGAGGATTAATGTAATTATACCCTCAGGTGTTACAGATTACAAGAATGGAATGAAATGTATCACGGAAAACTTTCTTTGTAATTAAAAAATCTTTAAAAATAAATGTTTAAGTAAAAAATTAATCACTGAAATGCGTGTCCTGTAGCGCTAAATGTGCATCTTGCTGTAAGATAATCTCTGTGGAAGTGTCGTAGTTATTTTCCTCCGAAAGCTAAGTTCTGCAGAAGCCAATGTACTTACCTCATGATAAACAAAAGTGAAATGCTTTGCGTATAGATATCTTAGTTATTACGCTTATTGTTGTGATGAAGAAATTACTGTGCTCTAACGTATTGTTGTGCTACGGAAAAGGCTGTCTCATTGTAGCTATACCACAAAAGTTACTATTAAACATGCTTTACTTTCCAGAAGAATTCAGAAAAACTGTGCAGATATAAAACAGATACACCGCAAAAGCAACATTGTAAATTGTCACTCATTAGTGACATCGTGATATAATCATGTAGTTGTCACATAAACTAACCACTGT
The DNA here is from genome assembly GCF_023864275.1 of Schistocerca cancellata. Taxonomy (NCBI): domain Eukaryota; kingdom Metazoa; phylum Arthropoda; class Insecta; order Orthoptera; family Acrididae; genus Schistocerca; species Schistocerca cancellata. The sequence goes on from NC_064630.1 coordinate 716,105,972, forward strand.
CTCATCTGGTATCTCACAGAAAGTACTTTAATTCAGAATGTATTTTCAAGTAAACCAAAATGTTGCATTAAAATCTCATTAGCAGTACCAGTATATGTTCTAAGTATGTGAGCCTTATAGTCGTTACGTGATCGTGCAACTAACAAGCAAGAATGTACACACACAGTAACACTGTGTCCTCTGTTCACTATCACAATGCAGTGGTAATTACTGTCTAAATATGTACCCTAGGTTCTAGACTGGATAGTTAGTTAGCTTTAAAACATAGTTGCATGTTAACAGTTTGTAAGTGTGACAAAGAGTACTAGTAATGTGAAGTGAAAAATTTTATAGCAAAGACTAAATTAAAAAACAGTTTATCTCTCAATAAACGGTTTTACATGTGAGATGTGGTGTAACCCTTTGCTCTTCTCAGTACGCAGAGTTTCAACTTGAATGCAATTATCATGCGGTATTCGTCCGTAAAGAATACTGGAATTTTTCTCAAGGTTAGCGTCTATGTTATTTTTCTCTGAGCCAGCCGGCGCAGGTGGCTGCCTGCGGTGCGAGTCATTGTCTGTTTCTTTGTTGGCGCGCGTCGTTATTGGGATTAGGAGTCCTAACTTCTACAAATTTGCCTTGACGAGAAGGCACTGCTCTGTTTGAAGCTCGCCAGTTCTGATGCAATTCAGGTCTGTTGTTCCGATTATATCGTCTGTCGTCATGTCGGTAGATTCCATAGTTACTTTCTTGTCGGTCACGTGGTGGAGAATTTCTCCCTGAGTCGTAACTGCGCGCTGGGCCGTTGCATCTAAAGTTATTCTGTCTCCCTTGATAATAATTATTTTGGTTCCCATATTGTCTGTTTCTCTGATTGTCTCTGTGATAGTCATTACTGCGGAGAGGTGATCTTTCCCTGTAATTATTACTACTCTGCCAATGGTTGTCATACGGGTGGTGTCTGTTTTGGTCACGATTTACGTTGTAAGAATAGGCTTGTCGTGTCCAGTTATTGTTTCTGTCGTCACGGAATTGTGACGGATGTGACCTGTAGTGATTGTTTTCCTGTTTTCGCATCCCGCGACTGTCTGTGTCAATTTCTAGTTCTTGTAACAGTCCCTGAAAAGCTTCAATGTTGTCTTTAGAACGTCCTGCTAAAATAATATGTCGTAAATGTTCAGGCAGTTTGATTAAGCAAATGCGGATGAGTTCTGAGGGACTGTATGGGTTTGAAAGATGCTGATTCTTATGCAACATGTCTTCAAAATATTTCATAAGACTGGAAAATTCAGATCGATCGAAACGTTTCATCATTATGATGCTATGTTTTACTCGGTATTGTGTAGCTTGAGACCAATACGCTGAGAGGAAGGCACGATAAAATACTCCTTCACTGTGACAATCGTGCATGACCGATCGCATTCTTACAGCTGGTTCATTCTCTAAGTAGCCACACATAAATTCTAATCTGTGTTCTAATGACCAGTTGGGAGGAAAACAATGAGAGAATTGATGGAGCCACGCTTGTGGATGAATGTCGTTGGCGGAATTCTTAAACATTTTGAATTTACGTGTAGTAATGAACAGCTTACAGTCAAAATCATTGTGTCGGCGAGTAGCATATCGGTCATTGTTATGTCGTGTCGGTGGTTCCATCTCAAAATTCGGTGTACCTTGCCAATTTCTTTCATAATTTCCGAAGTGCCCTGTGTTATTAATTTGTGCCTGTTCCGTATTTCTATGTCCCTCTCCCCATATTGGAGCGCGAGTGTCCTCTGAAATACGTAATTCTTGTATTACCTGTGTCAGCTGATCTTGTACTTCGCGGATTTCTCTTTGGTGTTGCGTATTAATTTGATTCAGATTTTGTTTCATTTTCCTAATTTGTTCTGTGTCATTAAAGACTACTGGTTTTGTGTCATTCAGATTATCATCTACCTTCGTAGATAAATTATTTAGCTGATCCGAAAGTTCAACTACTTTCTCTGATAATGAACTAATTTCCTCCATGTGTCTTTCTACTGTGTCCTTTAAGTTTTCCTGAGATTTTGCAAGTTGCGTAACAGAATCAGTAGATGCAACTGAGTCCATTTTAGCTTGCAAGGTCTCATGATTTTCATGAACAATAGTTTGCAGTTCTTTTATGGCTGCTTCGTGATTCTGTAATGCATTTTCATGACGCGAAAAAATAGGTTTGAAATGCTCACAAATTTGTGTTTTTACGTCATTACAGACTTTTTGACATTTCGGTTCAATGTTATGTAACTCAGCAGTTAAATCTTCACGTGTTTGTTCGAGAGTTTGTTCCAATGAGTCTAACTTTTGAAGCTTTTGCTGTGTTTGTCTCTGATTTTGTTCCATTGTGTGTAACTGTTGCTGTGTTTGTCTCTGGTGTTCTTCCATTGTGTCTAACTTTTGAAGATTTTGTTCCATTGTGTCTAACTTTTGAAGCTTTTGCTGTGTTTGTCTCTGGTTTTGTTCCATTGTGTCTAACTTTTGAAGCTTTTGTCCCATTTGTTGTATTAATTGTAATAACAATGCACTGGTGTCTGAAACATGTTCCTCAGTGCTATTCGCCAATGCATTTGAACCGGCAATATTCGCAGTTTGAAAAGCAGAAAATGTGTCTTGACTTATTTGAGAAAAGGGTGAGGACGCAAAACCTGAATCTACAGTATTTGCAAGATTGTGTCCTGTCATTTCAGATTCCTGAGGCAAGCTGTTGCCGACCGATCAATCGATAATGCTTCTCTGTTCACTAATTGTTTCAGTGTCCACACCATTGTTTGCAGCCCGCTCCATTTCCCTATGTACAATTACCAAATTACTACTTTGAACATTAGTTAATTCATTACTCGGTGGCGCTAACACACTGCTTTCGTCTTCACTGTCATTTCTCAGTTTACTTTGGAGCCTAGTGTTACGTTTTTCACACGCTATTATTGTCACAATATTTCACACGACAACACAGAAAAATACAATTTGAAGAGCAAAAATAAGAGAACACATTAACATAGCACTGAAAATAATATCTAGTTAATTGCAAGCGCAGCTGCGAAATACTTGGTGCAAATCTGCATGCATGCCACAACTGTTTTACTGTACAACAGTGGAAGACTGCAACTACAAAGGAGATTTTCTCTACAATTACGTGCTAGTAATAAACAAAATCTACACTAATTACACAAACTACAAGAAAAAATCAGAAGATTCCAGTGAGGTATCCTGGCAGGGTTGCCATATGAAACGTCCCCTTAGAACAATTTATACAAGACTGTGCTTAAACTGACACACAATATTTTTAGCGCAACGCAATCTGACTTTCAAAAATCCCTACAAAAGAATGGCCCTGACTAACATTAATCTATACCTTTCACAAATCACTTATCTCACCAAAAATCTTCGTTACTCGAACTACTGCAATACAGCGAGCGCCACTACTGCCAGCTAAATAAAAGATTCAAACTACAGAAGTCACTAACTACTGATAGGGATAGTTAGCAAATGAAAGATTTTAATAGAGAACAAACAATGTATTTACCTTAATAGTCTTAATATATATAGCAGTTCATAATATTCAGTATAACAAATTTCAAAACTCCGCCATCTCTCTCCCCACATCCACCACTGCTGGCGGCTCACCTCCAACTGCGCAACGCTACGCGCTGTTCACATCCAGCTGCCCAACACAACAATGGCAGACAACAATGCAAACTAGCCACAGACTGCACACAGCACAGCCAGTGATTTTCATATAGAGCGCTACGTAACGTTGCTAATAAGAAAAACATAAACAGCCTACTTACATAAAGAAAACATAAACAGCCTACTTACAAGGTGTATATGGGCACATGTCATGATCAATGACTGGCTTCATTTTCCCATGAGGTTTTAGTCACACAACTGCCCAAGTTGGGTGGGCAGAGGGAGAGTTCCACAGCGTTGGGAGTATGGGAGAGGGAAGGGTGGGGGAGAGAGAAAGATACTTTGTAACCTTGAAGATGACAAGCCCAGTTGACTCAGCTGTAACCTAACTCTGGAAGCGACCTTGAGATAAGATGTTTATGTTAGCTTGTGTACCTCCAGCTATCCAACTTTATGGTAATTTAACTTAGCTAGTAGGAGTTGTTGGGTCTAGCCGTTGTCAAGAATTGTGTTGATTACAAACTCAGTGACTGAAGTAAAAACACATGTCAAAAAAAGTTTTGGATTATCTGAGTTTCGTGAGTTCCGGAACCTGTACAGAAAATTGGAATATAGATCAATGAAAATATCATTTCCGTCCTTTTTATTGCTCATGAAAACCACGCATTGCATGCAGGTTTTACCACCATACTGCAAGACCTTCAGAGGTGGTGGTCCAGATTGCTGTACACACCTGTCCCTCTAATACCCAGTAGCACGTCCTCTTGCATTGATGCATGGCTGTATTCGTCATGGCATACTATCCACAATTTCAACAAGGCACTGTTGGTCCGGATTGTCCCACTCACTCCTGAACGGCGATTCGGCGTATATCCCTCAGAGTGGTTGGTGGGTCACTTCGTCCATAAACAGCCCTTTTCAATCTATCCTCGGCATGTTCGACAGGGTTCATGTCTGGAGAACATGCTGGCCACTCTAGTCGAGCGATGTCGTTATCCTGAAGGAAGTCATTCACAAGATGTGCACGATGGGGACGCGAATTGTCGTCCATGAAGACGAATGACTGGCCAATGTGCTGCCGATATGGTAGCACTATCCGTCGGAGGATGGCATTCACATATCGTACAGCCGTTACGGCGCCTTCAATGACCTCCAGCGGCGTACGTCGGCCCACATAATGCCAACCCAAAAGAGAAGGGAACTTCCACCTTGCTGCACTCGCTGAACAGTGTGTCTAAGGCGTTCAGCCTCACCTGGTTGCCTCGAAACACGTCTCTGACGATTGTCTGTTTGAAGGCATATGCGACACTCAACGGTGGAGAGAACGTGATGCCAATCCTGAGCGCTCCACTCGGCATATTGTTGGGTCCATCTGTAGCGCGCTGCTTGGTGTCGTGATTGCAAAGATGGACCTCGCCATGCACGCCGGGAGTGAAGTTGCGCATCCTGCAGCCTATTACGCTCAGTTTGAGTCGTAACACGACGTCATGTGGCAGTTGGAAAAGCATTACTCAACATGGTGGCGTTGCTGTTTGGGTTCCTCCGAGACATAATCCGTAGGCAGCGGTCATCCACTGCACTAGTAGCACTTGGGCGGCATGAACGAGGCACATCATCGACAGTTCCTGTCTCCCTGTATCTCCTGCATGTCCGACCAACATCGCTTTGGTTAATTTCGAGACGCCTGGACACTTCCCTTGTTTAGAGCCCTACCTGGCACAAAGCAACAATGCGGACGCGATCTAACCGCGGTATTGAGCGTGTAGGCATGGTTGAACTACAGACGACACGAGACGTATACCTCTTTCCTGGTGGAATGACTGGAGCTGATCGGTTGCCGGACCCCCTCCGTTTAATAGGCGCTGCTCAAGCATGTTTGTTTACATCTTTGAGGGAGTTTAGTGGCATCTCTGAACAGTCAGAGGGACAGTGTCTGTGATACAATTTCCCCTCTCAACGTCTACCTTCAGGATTTCTGGGAACTGGGGTGACACAAAACTTTTTTTGATGCGTGTAGCATGAATTGTTATTATTTCAAAGTAAACTTTTGACTTAAATATTAAGAACATAATTATTCGGAAAGAAAAAACGATGCCTGTTCGATTTACACAACATAGTCTGTTTTTGTACATAACTTCTTCTCACAGTTAATCATCCCTTATCTATGTCTAATTGCCGTAAGAAAACTATTTCAGTTAAGAATCAATAGAATACAGCTGGAGGAGCTTTGCACGTGGTTCATAATTTAATTTTATATCTGTCCACCTGTTTTTACTCGTTTGTAATCCAAACAATATTTTGTACACTTGTATGAAACTGATAACCATGCATCATTGCATCTCCATATCTCTGGCACATATTTTAATCTGTCGCAAAGGTTCATCGTTCTGGATGTTAGTACAGTGGTTCGTATCTTCTTTGGTGGCTAGAGAATTATTTCAGCACTCAGACGTACAGAGCTGAGAACCTGCAGCTGCATGTCCAATTTCTCAGAGATGCAGATGATCCTGAGTTCCCCTTTATGGATTCAGTTCTCTGTTTGAGAAAGGAAAATACGTGATTCGTAACAGTATTGTTTTGGAATATGCCAGTCCATTCTGGTAACAATACCTGTGATTGCTACCTACAATTGTTTTATAACACATTCGGTTCACCATTCCATCCATACATAGTTCACCCTCATAGATTTCAATGCTCTTTTAGATAATGGGAAGTACGTGACTGATAACATTACTACTTGAGAAGATATCAGTCCATTCTGCAACAAGTCCCCTTGATTTTACATTTATGTATTTGTTTTCCAGACTGTGACCCTAGAAGACTGTAATACAGTGGCCTCTGTAATTGGTAAGAGCTTGTGGTAGGGTTCGAGTGTGGCGCTGACTCCACGAAACCATGGGCCCAAGTAGTTAACAAGGCACTGTGCAAGCTGATGGCGTCTCCATGATGATGTGGCGTGTGTGTACATGGAATGGACTGGGTCCTCTGATCCAAATGAATCGACCACTGACTGGAGAATGGTTATTTTTGGCCAGTTGGAGACCATCTGCAGCCATTCATAGACTTCATGTTCACAGACGATGATGGAATGATTGTGTATGACAATGCGCCATGTCACCACTCACAGTTGTTCGCGATTGGTCTGAAGAACATATTGAATTCGAGAGAATGATCTGGTCACCCAAATAGCCCGACATGAATCCAATCGAACATTTGGGGGACATAATTGAGAGGTCAGTTCGTGCCCAACATCCTGCACCGACAACACTTCCACAATTATGGATGGCTATAGAGACAGAATCAGCCCTTGGGAGGCAAACTGAGGAGCTACTTGATTGAGAAGTAGCGGCTCCGGTCACGAAAACTGACAACGGCCGGGAGAGCCGTGTGCTGACCACATGGCCCTCCATAACCACATCCAGTGATGCCTGTAGTTGAGGATGGCATGGCGGTCGGTCGGTGCCGTTGGGCCTCCATGGCCTGTTCGGACGGACTTTAGTTTACTTTTAGTTTAATAGAGACAGAATGGCTCAATATTTCTGAAGGGGACTTCCAACGACTTTTTGAGTCCAAGCCACTTCTAGGTACTGCCCTACCCCGGACAAATGGAGTTCAGACATGATATTAGAAGATATCGCACGCCTTTTGTCAGCACAGTGTGTAGTCGCAACTAAGTGCACTGGGTACTGAACGTTAAGTCTACTGGTAAAATCTTACGTTATATCAGGACAAAGCGTTCGATGACAATATTCTTCTGGTGCGAAATTGGTCACAGGCACAGTTATAGAAGCAGCGAGAAAGGAGAACAACACCATTATATTAGGACATTTGTAAAATGCACATACAATCATTCACATCTCCCTTGCTGGTCGGCAGAGTCATGGCACTGGGGTATTCGTTGGATAAGTGTTGTGTGGTATGAAGAGATTCACCATAAGGAAGGATCAGCAATCTGTCTGGATCTAAAACCATACAGTGTATGTACTGTGGAGATGAAATACTGTGACAGTTTGGGACTTTCACACAATCGTTTCTTACGAATATTGCCGAATGTAAACGAGCTCTCCGCCAATCTTACGAGGAACATTCCACCGTATCTGTCAGTCATGTATGACAGACAGTTGAATCCACATATTTGCTCTGTAAACTACCTTACGATATTTGGCGAGGAATGCCTTGGGTATGACTGTCACGCTAAGCGGCAAGAACGGCTGTTGGTAATCCTCTGTGTGAGTTTTAACGGTTCTACTTCTACCTGCATTGTCTTTCCGCGAGATGTGTGTAGAGTGAATGTATATATGAGTTGACTTTTCTTGCAAAGTAAGCTGTCGGACCTCCAACAGTAAATCGCATCGCAATGGACAACACCACTCTTTTATCCCCTTTGTTAGGTGAGCATCATAACGCTTGCGCGCCTCTAAACTATCATATGTCGAAACGTACCACTCATCTACGATGTTGCTCTATCAGTCCGCTTTTTTGTGTGAGGTACTCATGCTGGTGGGCGGAAGGGGGGCGGTAATTTTGGAAGTATATTTTCAAAGTTCACTTTAAAAGATGTCGAGAATTCAGAGAATTTCGCATTTACATTAGTTTCTCTATGCACTTCATCCCAATTTTGGTTTGCTAGTTTCACTTGAAAAACCTTGTCATTTGATTTCTTGTGAGTAATTATTTCAGGACTTTTTGACTGCTGGAGATACTCTTTAGGCAAGGCAAACTGTTATCTGGGTTCATCCGAGAAAACCTATTTCTATTACCCATGACCGTGAATGGATCGAGATCCATCGCGAGATTTTCATGTACCAATCTTCCTTTCCTAGTCCTGTTTAGGTGTAGGCCGTGACTAATAAAACACCGTCTATTGACAGTCGCTGTGGTATCGCTTCTAGAAGGTCTTGGACGGTGTTCTGTCCCTACAGACAGCAGCTGTAAGAAATGCCGAGGCAACGTATGGCCCTACCAGACAATCAGTTTCAATTTCAACCCACACATTAACCTTAAACTGATGCTGATGTCTAGCCTGCACTGTAGCGTGAGGACTGCAACTGGCCAGATATGTTGGCTGTGGAAATTTGTTATACCATCTCTTCCAGACGTTGCATCGTTTGTAATCAAAACCGAGGAGGTAAACCACAGAATGGCAGTTTGTGCAACAAAGCATCGGCACACTTTCTCCGATGGTGGGTGAGTGACATGCGTAAGACTCTGCACACATTGAAGATGATACGAATACTTGGTTTGGTCGCAAAGTATCCTCCATACTGGACTTGGACATGTACCTCATGCCAGGACCACTTGTTTTGGGCTGATGCCTGGTTCTTCTTGGACAAATCATAGAACGTACTCTTCCCGGTCAACCGTACGAGCAACACGTGGTCCTCTTCTGCCAGTAGTTTGTGGTGCCACAGATCCTCCATGGGCAACGCGGCGATAAGCATCAACAAAGGCTGGATGACTCGGCTGTCCTCGCTCTGGGGAGGCCGTCTGATACAGCCGTGAACCCTCGCGCCCATTATCACTGGCTTGGTTATAAACAAAAGTCATGCCTGTGTACTCGCGAAATAACTATCCAACCATATTCGAACGGAGCATTTTCAGCTAATACAGTGCATATAGTATATATACACAATGGAAACGTTAAAGACAGATGACTGCAAACAAATCTCCATGGCACCAGAACGCCATGAAGGATACAATGAGTGAAATTGGTGCACACATAAATGAATTTGCTGAGCTGTACCAGGAAAGCCACTGAACATCAACTTTCTGTAATAACTCGAAAAGAAAAGATTTACGGACATATCTTAACTAAATTTTCTTTTTGTTTTGGTGTAAGGAACCTGCCCCGTAAGTTCTACATCTACATTTATACTCCGCAAGCTAGCCAACGGTGTGTGGCGGGGGGCACTTTATATGCCACTGTCATTACCTCCATTTCCTGTTCCAGTCGCGTATGGTCCGCGGGAAGAACGACTGTCTGAAAGCCTCCGTGCGCGCTCTAAACTCTCTAATTTTACGTTCGTGATCTCCTCGGGAGGTATAAGTAGGGGGAAGCAATATATTCGATACCTCATCCAGAAACGCACCCTCTCGAAACCTGGCCAGCAAGCTACACCGCGATGCAGAGCGCCTCTCTTGCATAGTCTGCCACTTGAGTTTGTTTAACATATCCGTAACGCTATCACGGTGACCAAATAACCCTGTGACGAAACGCGCCGCTCTTCTTTGGATCTTCTCTATCTTCTCCGTTAACCCGATCTGATACGGATCCCACACTGATGAGCAATACTCAAGTATAGGTCGAACGAGTGTTTTGTAAGCCACCTCCTTTGTCGATGGACTACATTTTCTAAGGACTCTCCCAATGAATCTCAACCTGGTACCCGCCTTACCAACAATTAATTTTATATGATCATTCCATTTCAAATCGTTCCGCACGCATACTCCCAGATATTTTACAGAAGTAACTGCTACCAGTGTTTGTTCCGATATCATATAATCATACAACAAAGGATCCTTCTTTCTATGTATTCGCAATACATTACATTTGTCTATGTTAAGGGTCAGTTGCCACTCCTTGCACCAAGTGCCTATCCGCTGTAGATCTTCCTGCATTTCGCTACAATTTTCTAATGCTGCAACTTCTCTGTATACTACAGCATCATCCGCGAAAAGCCACATGGAACTTCCGACACTATCTACTAGGTCATTTATATATATTGTGAAAAGCAATGGTCCCATAACACTCCCCTGTGGCACGCCAGAGGTTACTTTAACGTCTGTAGACGTCTCTCCATTGATAACAACATGCTGTGTTCTGTTTACTAAGAACTCTTCAATCCAGCCACACAGCTGGTCTGATATTCCGTAGGCTCTTACTTTGTTTATCAGGCGACAGTGCGGAAGTGTATCGAACGCCTTCCGGAAGTCAAGAAAAGTAGCATCTACCTGGGAGCCTGTATCTAATATTTTCTGGGTCTCATGAACAAATAAAGCGAGTTGGGTCTCACACGATCGCTGTTTCTGGAATCCATGTTGATTCCTACATAGTAGATTCTGGGTTTCCAAAAACGACATGATACTCGAGCAAAAAACATGTTCTAAAATTCTACAACAGATCGACGTCAGAGATATAGGTCTATAGTTTTGCGCATCTGCTCGACGATCCTTCTTGAAGACTTTCACTACCTGTGCTCTTTTCCAATCATTTGGAACCTTCCGTTCCTCTAGAGACTTGCGGTACACGGCAGTTAGAAGGGGGGCAAGTTCTTTCGCGTACTGTGTGTAGAACGAATTGGTATCCCGTCATGTCCAGTCGTAAAACTATTAAAAAAAAAAAAAACTGTATGTGGAATGTGAGCCGTGGCTGGCTCGGGTTATGGTTTGCATTTAACCTTGGGAGCTATTCTGTTATTAGTCTCCCGCGGTTATCGCGATTATGCTGTTATCCTCTCTCTCCGCGAGTCGCACTCTTACTAAGAAGGGCCATCGATATGTGCTAGTTATTATCGATGCGTTCTCCAGATTTACTTGGCGCCTCCCGGGCCGTAACGTTACCGCTGTCACCACTATTTCTCATTTAACTAATGTCTTCAGCGTGTTTGTCCCACCTAAGCAGCTTGTTAGCGATAATGCTCCTGCTTTTCTTTCGGCTCCTTTCAAGGCCTTCTGTTTTCAGAACGGTGTCAAGCATACCACGACCACCCTGTATTATCCACAGGGGTTCTTTGCGGAGAGACTTAACCGAAACCTTAAGTCCGCGCCGATTATTTATCATCAGAAAACGCCTAGTAAACGGGACTCCAGTCTTCCTTGGCTTAGTCTTGCCATTAATACCGCCAGTCAAGAAGCTTTGTGAGCTACGCCTGCCTCCTTGATCCTTTCCTATCCCGTTAATATCCCTCTTTGGAACTTGTGGGGAACTCAAGATCTTATTCCAGCGGATATTAGTCCTCAAGTTATCAAGGAAAACTGGAACAGGGCCAAATGTAATACACTCAGAGCCCATAATAAACAAGCTGAGCGTTATAATCGTAAGCGAAAAACCTTTAAGGGGAGGCCAGGGGATCAAGTCTATTTCAGCAATTTCCCGAGGAGGCAGGTGCGTGGCGCGACTCTTAGTAAATTTACTGTCCGTTTACTGGGGCCTTGCACCATCGTCTGTATTTTAGGCCCACTAAATTTGTTGGTCAATGATAGCTGTTCGGGTAAGCAGTATCGGGTTAACCATAGCCAAGTTAAGTTCAGGTAGCTCAGGGGTTGAGTCACCCCTCCCTTTGTTGAATTTAAGGGGGGGGGGGAGGTTGAGCCTTGGCTGGCTCATGTTAGGCTTTGCATTAAACCTTGGTTGCTATTCTGTGATTAGTCTCCCACGGTTACCGCGATTATGCCGTTATCCTCTCTCTCTGCGAGTCGCAGCAGTAGCGTGTATCGATATTCGCACCCTTGTACTATCTTTGGCCTCGCGCTTATAGTTTTCGGCTGTGCCGTGTGCGTGTAGTAGGTCGGTAGGCTTTGAGCAGCGTGGAAGTCCCTGTGGTGCGAGTCTGGCCGGGGCCACTGGCGGCGTCCATGTGCGGCCGGAGTGTGAGGGGCTGTTTCCATTGCTACGAGGTCCGTGGCTCACTGATCCTGGACACGAAAGTTGAGTCTTTATTTAATCTACCGAGTCTTTAATTAATCTAACAGCTAGCCCCAACTGTTCACATTGGTTGTCGGCGGCGATACCTTCTGCGTTTTTCCATTGAACTCCCTGTTGTGTGCGGGTCGGGTGGAGCGGAAGTTATCCTGTCGCCTGGTCCGTTGACCGTCTGTCGGTTGGGTTGCTGGTGGATTGAGAATTGTTGGGCCAACTGCCTGTCACACCCAAGTGAGCGTTAGTGTTTGAATTCTAGGCCAACCTCTTGGAAACTTCTGAGCGCTGTCTTTTCTTATTTGTCCTTGTTGTTGTTTGTGTATGACTTCTATCCGTTTTTAAATTAAAGTTGTTGTGCCCTTAAGGCGTGAGAATGTTTGGGCCTTCAGCCTGATTTAAAGAAATTTTAGGATAAGGCCTTCTGCCTTTTGAAATTCAAATTTCGGTTTTTGAGTCTTAAGTTATTGGCCTTCAGGCGACCTTAAATTAAAGTAGTTTTGCCCCTAAGGGGTGAGATTGTTTAGGCCTTCAGCCTAATTTAGAGAAATGTTTTAAGATGAGGCCTTCTGCATCTTAACATTCAAATTCTTGTGTTTGAGTCTTAAGTGATTGGCCTTCAGCAGGTTTTAAATTAAATTTGTTATGCCCTTGAGGCGTGAGATTGAAAGGCGCATTTAGCCGGAAATTGAATTGTAAAATTAATGTTTGGCTTGCTCTGTTTTTAATGTTTTCGTTGTTCTTGTAATTTTGTCAAATAAATAAAGTAGTATGTTCGAGTGTAACTGACAGACACTTATTTTGGCCTCTTTCCACAAATCAAACTATCTGTCCTGTCCTGCGGGTATAGCAGGGGGTCTCAGAATGGTGAACATAAATCTGAAATCGGCAATCAGTTTAAATAAGCGAAAACGAGACAATGACTGTAGCTTCTTCGATTTATTTTAGTTTACTGCACGTTAATGGGCTTGATGTACAGCTTATTTGTAGCAGCTTTCAGTGGAAAGCATGCATGCACGTACACAAACACACACACACACACACACACACACACACACACACACACACACACACACACACACACACGAATAAACACACATTACGGGTGGGGAAGAGTGAGAATGGGAAAGGGAGGGGAGAGGGAGATAGAGGTGGACAGAGAATTCCTTGTAAAAATGGCGATTTTACCAGCGGTCTTTTCATTATGAAGACTACAAAGCAACCGGGACATAAATTCGTGGATCTCTTTGCGTGTAAGCTAATTTATCTCCACGTTCCATACACAGCATAGCCGGTAAAAGGTAGGAGAGGGAAGAGCAGTGGCGGCGATAGCGGGTATGAAATTTACGCCAAATACCTGGCCGCTCTCTCCGCTACACCCCGCCGTCGGCATCTCTGATTAGTAATTACGGCGTTCCTCCGTTGTCACACACCTCGTGCACTCTGTACCCCTCTTTCTATCGCGCGTAGCGGTCGCACCATGACCAGAAGCGCTGCAGCCGTACAGTAATATCGCAACAGCACGACCGACAAGAAGCATGCACTCTGTCTCGGGACGGCTTGTTGGCAACTCTTGATGCTAGACGGTCTATCTGACGAGAAAACAAAACAGCAGCAAAATTGTGTGAATTCCGGCTGCGTCGTCAGTTTTGTCCACACGAACACCCACACACACACGCACATACGCCCCACACACACTCGCACAAGCAAACACTCATGCACCCCACGCACATATTCGCAAACACACACACACACACACGCTACTTATAATAGTGAAGCTTGAGACATAAAAATATAGCTATTTACAATTTGTACAGAAAGCAGATGGCAGTTACGAGTCGAGGGACATGAAAGGGAAGCAGTGGTTGGGAAGGGAGTGAGACAGGGTTGTAGCCTATCCCCGATGTTATTCAATCTGTACATTGAGGAAGCAGTAAAGGAAACAAAAGAAAAATTTGAAGTAGGAATTAAAATCCACGGAGAAGAAATAAAAACTTTGAGGTCCACCGATGATACTGTAATTCTGTCAGAGACAGCAAAGGACCTGGAAGAGCAGTTGAACGGAATGGACAGAGTCGTGAAAGGAGGATATAAGATTAACATCAACAAAATCAAAACAAGGAGAATGGAACGTAGTCGAATTAAATCAGGTGATGCTGAGGGAATTAGATTAGAAAATGAGACACTAAAAGTAGTAAATGAGTTTTTATATTTAGGGAGCAAAATAACTGATGATGGTCGAAGCAGAGAGGATATAAAATGTAGACTGGCAATGGCAAGGAAAGCGTTTCTGAAGAATAGAAATTTGTTAGCATCGAGTATAGATTTAAGTGCCAGGAAGTAGTTTCTGAAAGTATTTGTATGGAGTGTAGTCATGTATGGAAGTGAAACGTGGACGATAAATAGTTTAGACAAGGAGAGAATAGAAGCTTTCGAAATGTGGTGCTACTGAAGAATGCTGAAGATTAGATGGGTAGATCACATAACTAATGGGGAGGTATTGAACAGAATTGAGGAGAAGAGAAATTTGTGGCACAACTTGACTAGAAGAACGGATCAGTTGGTAGGACATGTTCTGAGGCATCAGTGGATCACCAATTTAGTACTGGAGGGCAACGTGGAGGGTAAAAATCTTAGAGGGAGACCAAGAGATGAATACACTAAGCAGATTCAGAAGGATGTAAGTTGCAGTAGGTACTGGGAAATAAAGAAGTTTGCTCAGGATAGAGCAGCATGGAGAGCTGCATCAAACCAGTCTCTGGACTGAAGACCGCACCAATGAGACATAAACAAACGGAAAACCTCTGTCTTAGACCACAGAATATTATTAACTAATGGCTATTGTGTCACGACGTAATATTTCCCTTCCCAGTTAAGATAATAGAAGAAACTCAGTATTTTTCTATGTGGTCTGCATCAAAAGCGCACCTACATCCATGTATCTAGTCGGGAAGCCACTGAGTGTCCAATGCTCACGATCTATTCGAGTGAAAAACATTTAACATGAAACTGGGGGGACCGAAATAATTTTTGGTGCTAAAAGAATTTCAAGGTAGAGTATGCATGCGAAAATAAACTGCAGTTTCGATCTTGTCGAATTTTTCTGCAATACAGTAATTCGATTTTCTTCTAAAATTTACTGTTGTAGGTACAACCAGTGCTCTCAAAGTCTAATTGCAGAATACTACTACTTTTCCAAAAAAATCTATTGCTGTTATTCAAACTGAGATACCAATAGGAGGACATGGCAGCAATCAACCTCTGTGTTTATGTTCGCCTCTTTCAACTTCTCCCACTGACAGTTAGTGTTAGTTTTTCAAACCCAACCAAATAGCATTTTTTTCCTGAACACGATTCTCCCTTAAACGCCAACTTTTTTTTTATTTAGCAGTGGCTAAATTAGCTACTTTTACTGGTATTGAAGACATATTTTGCATCATATTCTTCAGTGTTAACGCATCTTAGCGTCATGGCTGGTAGGGAAAGAAAGAAACCATGGTATCTTCCAGAGATCGTGGTGTTACACCAAAGTCGGAAATGTGAATTGCAAACAGCAAAGAGCACTTCACCTCAGATTCGAGAGAAGTAAAAACCTAGCTGACAAACAAAAGTTGAGCGAAGTGAAAAAGAGAGTAAGGAGAGCAATGAGAGAAGCGTTCAATGATTTCTAAAGTAAGACGTTGTCAACCGACTTGAGAAAAGACCCTAAGAGATTTTGGTCGTACGTAAAATCAGTAAGTGGGTCAAAATCATCACAGCGACCATACCGGCACCGAAACGGAAGATAACAGAGAGAAGGCCGAAATGCTGAATTCGGTCTTCCGAAGTTGTTTCACCGCGGAAGATCGTAACACTGTCCCTCCTTTCAATCGCCGTGCGAAAGTCGAAATGACAGATATTGAGATAACCGACCGCGGAACTAAAAATTAGCTACAATCGCTCAGTAGTGGAAAGGTGCAACGTGACAGCTAGTCGTGGAGGCTTGTTGTGGACTTCTCGTTTAGGTGTGGGTGGAACGACTGGACCTGTTAGGAGGATAGTTGCCGTTGCTTTCCTGTCCTACAGCTCCTGTAAGCTACCGTCTGTAGTAAATGGATTCTCAAGTTCGTGTGGTCCACGAAATTACTGGCCCCTTAAATTTATTGCCGGATATTAATAATTTCTAGTGAAAGGTTTTGACCAACCAGTAAAAATTAGCACGCAACGGATAACGCAATATTTCTTTTTTGAACGACTGCAAAAGGTACCTATACAGGGCTTACTAGGCAATATACATAGCTTTCATTTTCTTAATTTCGTGACCCTGGACTTATTTCTGTTGCAATGAACATGATCACAATTGTTCTCGCTAGTTAACATCGTTCAGTTCCGCCACGTACTTATGGAATGGGAGACTGGAGCGCAGACCTTGCTTCAACATAATTTTCTACAAACTCACAATTTCACCGAAACCCATGCTTATTGCATTAAATTGCTATTGGGCACGAAAAACGGGTTGAGCAAAGATGCTAGAAGTGAACTAGGTCAGGGTGGAAGAGAATTTCAGAAGACTTTGTCAAGTCAAAGGGCATTAAATTCAGATCCTTTGCTAAATAAATGTACGAGCTTAAACCGTGTATATTCCGTAATGCACAACAGTGCCAACAAATCAAATAGTTATGGGGCAGCAAACGAATCATTACTACTTCACACGTGGCCAAGTTTCAGTGGGCAACAAAAATCCAGAAAAATACGGAAACACGAGATTATTCTTTCGCTATTTACACTCGCGCAGCATCGTATGGTTATCCATCGTTTACAATACATTTTCAGTCCGAAACTACATAGAGTCAATGTGGCGGTTGCTCAGACGTACCATGTGACGCGAAAACAATTCCACAAAGTAACACATAGAAAATAAATAAATATCCCCCAAAATATTACTGAAAATGTAAGAGCTGATTAAAACACATTTAATAAGCGAATTTCCGTTAAGCGGAGAGCAATAATAATGACCGTGAGCTTAAGGCCCATGGTGCTGGCGTGACCAAAGTCCAAACGTAAAGTTCAACTGAAATGTGAATAAACTGTGAAAATAAACTCCCCTATGGGGTTTAGTGGTTATCTTACATATGATTTGAACAACTGGACTTCATTACTGAACAGATTTCACACAATCTAATACATTTGTTACTTTACCAAATCGAGAGCTGTGTCTCCACGTCTGTTCAGTGTCGCGTCCCAGGAGCAAGAGACGACCGCACACCTCGCCTAACCGAACTTCGGCAACCTAACAGAGCCGAACCGCGAGAATTCGCGAGCTCTTTGACCTGACTTGCCCACCATCTTTGCTAAACTTGCCCACGTTTAGGGGGTTGGTATTATCCTACCACAGAAGCATTCTACACATGCACAGCTACAGCCTTCGACCAAGCTTTCTGCTACATCATTAACTATCTCAATCACACAAACCAGGTCGCATAAAGGAATGGCAACTAGGAAACGTGGCACACGTAAAAGGAATGAATGACTGAATAAATAAACAAATAAACAATTCGTCCATTCACTTCTGTTTTATTACCCTAGTAATTACTCCTGCTGAATAAAAAAGCACTCGCAATAGTTCTCATGTGCCAGGATTTATTCAAGAAAATATGGAACGGGACAACAAGTTTCGTTTCAAAGTCATCAGGACCAGATGAGATACCAACAAGATTCTATAAAGATTTTGCGAAAGAACTTGCTCCCCTTCTAGGACTAATTTATCGCAGATCGATTGAGCAACGAAAGGTACCTACGACTGGAAAAAAGTGCAGTTCATTCACGTTTTTAAGAAAGGCCGTAAGTCATCCACACAATTATAGACCTATATCGTTGATGTCAATATGTTGTAGAACTATGGAACATGCTTTATATTCAGGAATTATGATGTTCTTGGAAAATGAACATTTCCTCTGTAAAAATCAACATGGATTCCACAAACTGAGATCCTGTGAAACTCAGCTCGCTCTGTTCCTCCATGAAATCCACAGCGCAGTGGACAACGGCACTCAGGTTGATGCCGTGTTTCTTGATTTCAGTGAGGCATTTGACACCGTCCCGCGTATCCGTCTCATGAAAAAAATACGAGCTTACAGAGTATCGGAGCAGTCCTGCTATTGGATTCAAGGATTTCTTGGGGATAGAACTCAACATGTCGCTCTTAAAGGAACTAAATCGACAGACATAAAGGTAATATCCGGAGTACCACAGGGAAGTATAATAGGACTGTTGCTGTTTACGATATATATAAATGATCTAGTAGAAAGCGTCGGGTGCTCTCTAAGGCTATTCGCAGATGATGCAGTTGTTCATGCCAAAGTATCAACGCCAAATGATAGTCAGAATTTGCAGAACGACCTGCAGAGAATTGATGAATGGTGCAGACTCTGGCAGTTGAACCTGAACGTAAATAAATGTAACATTGCGCATACATAGGAAAAGAAATCCACTACTGTACTGCTACGCTATTGATGACAAACAGCTGGAGACAGCGTCTGCCGTAAAATATCTAGGCGTAATTATCCAGGGCGACCTTAACTGGAATGACCATTTAAAACAGATAGTGGGAAAAGCAGACACAAGACTCAGATTCATCAGAAGAATCTTAAGGAAATCTAACTCATCCACGAAAGAAGAGGCTTATAAGGCGCTTGTTCGCCCGATTCTTGAGTACTGTTTATCTATCTGGGATCCCTATCAGGTAGGACTGATAGAGGGCATAGAGAAGATCGACATAAGAGCGGCGGGTTTCATCACGGTATCGTTTAGCTGGCGAGAGAGCGTTTCGGAGATGCTAAACAAACTCCACTGGCAAACATTACAAGGGAGGCGTTGTGCATCACGGAGAGATTTACTATCGAAATTTTGGGACAGCACTTTTCGCCAGGAGTCGGACAACATATTACTTCCCCCACACACATCTCGCGTGTTGACCACAAAGAGAAAATTCGAGAAATTAGACCCAATACAGAGGCTTACCGACTATCATTCTTCCCACGCACTATTCTCTAGTGGAACATGGTTGGAGGGATCAGATAGTAGTACCGAAAGTACCCTCCGCCACACAGAATTAGGTGGCTTGCGGAGTATGATGTAGATGGAGATGCAGATGAATGGATATCACAGACATTAGCGCTGCAATCCAAAAACAATCGGAGGCACTCCAGAAGACCACACCCCTCTCTCAGCATAGCAGCGCACTCACGCTGAGGTCAATATAGAGTCGAGCATCCAAGAGCTCAGCCATCATCTGAAGAAGCCACCATCACAGTGTAGGACCAACGAGCTGTTAACGTTTCTGATGAAGTTATACTTTTGAACGTCAGCTTGTTAATGAGCATATTAAGTGATACTTTGCCAGTCAATGACAGTGAAGCTTCTTAATAAAATATTTGCTTAAACTGCTGAGTGAAATCGAATGCAAGTATCACTTTGCTAGTATTTATCCTTACAACCTTCTGAATTTGCCCTGGGAAACAGAACTCAAACTTTTCGTATTCATTAATTACTCTGAATATACAACGGTAACGCTATCTGACTGCTATCAAATTAACTTAAAAGAATGGCCGTGACTAAAAAGAAATCCTAACAATAACCTACACATTTCATTAAGCACTTACCTCACAAAAATCTTCATTACGCGAACTACTGCAATACAGCGAGAGTCAATACTGCCAGTAAACAAAAGATTGTAACTACCAAAGCCACTAACTACTAATAGCCATGTGGTTATCAAAGGAAAGATTTTGTTGCAAAACAAATAATGTATTTTTTACCTTCATAATATAACATCCAGTCCAAATACGAATATAAATCGTCATTGACATCTAGTGCAAAGGTATATAATCATGAATAATATTCAGTCACCAAGTCGAACATGCACAGATCGTTAGCCTACGCTAGCACTTCAGACATCTATGCTAACTTCTCACATCTAACATCCATCACTTCTGGCTGTTCACCTCCAACTGCCCAACAGTACTTCCATCACTGGCGACTAACTTCCAACTGCCCAACAGTACTGGTGATTAACTTCCAACAACGAGTCCGACCAGCCACAGTATTTTACAAAGAAAGCGCAATCAGGGATCCAGTGCAAAGCGCTACACAACGCTGCCAACACAGACGCAGCCCACTCTACAACAGTTGCAAGTTATCCAGTAGTCCTCTTGCAATGAAGTATGTCAAGTTAAGTGTCTTTTTATCGTATTTTGTGTAATACAGTGAACTAATATTTCATGTACGATGTTGTAGTGTCTGTGTTACTCCAAATTACGATGCAATGATCCTTCGCACATGCATGCAGACACTGCAGCGACTACAACCTTTATGAAATACAGGGCTATTACAAATGATTGAAGCGATTTCATAAATTCACTGTAGCTCCATTCATTGACATATGGTCACGACACACTACAGATACGTAGAAAAACTCATAAAGTTCTGTTCGGCTGAAGCCGCACTTCAGGTTTCTGCCGCCAGAGCGCTCGAGAGCGCAGTGAGACAAAATGGCGACAGGAGCCGAGAAAGCGTATGTCGTGCATGAAATGCACTCACATCAGTCAGTCATAACAGTGCAACGACACTTCAGGACGAAGTTCAACAAAGATCCACCAACTGCTAACTCCATTCGGCGATGGTATGCGCAGTTTAAAGCTTCTGGATGCCTCTGTAAGGGGAAATCAACGGGTCGGCCTACAGTGAGCGAAGAAACGGTTGAACGCGTGCGGGCAAGTTTCAGGCGTAGCGCACGGAAGTCGACGAATAAAGCAAGCAGGGAGCTAAACGTACCACAGCCGACGGTTTGGAAAATCTTACGGAAAAGGCTAAAGCAGAAGCCTTACCGTTTACAATTGCTACAAGCCCTGACACCCGATAACAAATTCGTGGTGGAGATCATGATCAGCAGTTCATGTCATCGCCTCCACGCTCTCCCGACTTAATCCCATGCGATTTCTTTCTGTGGGGTTATGTGAAAGATTCAGTGTTTAAACCTCCTCTACCAAGAAACGTGCCAGAACTGCGAGCTCGCATCAACGATGCTTTCGAACTCATTGATGGGGACATGCTGCGCCGAGTGTGGGAGGAACTTGATTATCGGCTTGATGTCTGCCGAATCACTAAAGGGGCACATATCGAACATTTGTGATGCCTAAAAAAACTTTTTGAGTTTTTGTATGTGTGTGCAAAGCATTGTTAAAATATCTCAAATAATAAAGTTATTGTAGAACTGTGAAATCGCTTCAATCATTTGTAATAACCCTGTATATGAAATGTGGTCGCAGTCGCGGTAAGCGGCGAATCCGGGCTCGAGTCACTGTGCGGCAGAAATTTCGATTGTCGTCGTTCCATTATCCAGGTCATGGTTGCACATATTCGCAAATACGAACAGCTTTCACGCATTTCACAACGGCTGTAGTAGCCGCAGTACCTGTCCCTTCGGACATACATGCGTGTCCGAAGCAACATTGCATTGTTATTCAGACTAACACAGGTACTGTAATATCGCATTTATCCGACGATATCGCGCAAGAGTCATTCGTGTAAAATGTGTCGCCTGTAATGGAATATACACTACTAGCCATTAAAGGTGCTGCACCACGAAGATGACGTGCTACAGACGCGAAATTTAACCGACAGAAAGAAGATGCTGTGATATGCAAATGATTAGCTCTTCAGAGCATTCACACAAGGTCGGCGCCGGTGGCGACACCTAAACGTGCTGACATGAGGAAAGTTTCCAACCGATTTCTCATACACAAACAGCAGTTGACAGGCGTTGCCTGCTGAAACGTTGTTGTGACGCCTCGTGTAAGGAGGAGAAATGCGTACCAGCATGTTTCCGACATTGATAAGGTCGGATTGTAGCCTATCGCGATTGCGGTTTATCGTATCGCGGCATTGCTGCTCGCGTTGGTCGAGATCCAATGACTGTTAGCAGAATATGGAATCGGTGGGTTCAGGAGGGTAATACGGAACGACGTGCTGGATCCCAACGGTCTCGTATCACTAGCAGTCGAGATGACGGGCATCTTATCCGCATGGCTGTAACGGATCGTGCAGCCACGTCTCGATCCCTGAGTCAACAGATGGGGCCGTTTGCAAGACAACAACCATCTGCACGAACAGTTCGACGACGTTTGCAGCAGAATGGACTATCAGTTCGGAGACCATGGCTGCGGTTACCCTTGACGCTGCATCACAGACCGGAGCACCTGCGATGGTGTACTCAACGACGAACCTGGGTGCACGAATGGCAAAACGTCATTTTTTCGGATGAATCCAGGTTCTGTTTACAGCATTATGATGGCCGCATCCGTGTTTGGAGACATCGCGGTGAACGCACATTGGAAGCGTGCATTCGTCATCGCTATACTGGCGTGTATTACCCGGCGTGATGGTATGCGGTGCCATTGGTTACACGTCTCGGCCACCTCCTGTTCGCATTGATCACACTTTGAACAGTGGACGTTACATTTCAGATGCGTTACGACCCTGGCTCTACTCTTAATTCGATCCTTGCGAAACCCTGCATTTCAGCGGGATAATGCAAGACCGCATGTTGCAGGTCCTGTACGGACCTTTCTGGATACAGAAAATGTTCGACTGCTGCCCTGGCCAGCACATTCTCCAGATCTCTCGCCAACTGAAACCGTCCGATCAATGGTGGCCGAGCAACTGGCTCGTCACTATACGCGTCACACTCTTGATGAACTGTGGTATCGTGTTGAAGCTGCATGGACAGCTGTACCTACCTGTACACGCCATCCAAGATCTGTTTAACTCACTGCCCAAGCCAGAGGTGGTTGTTATGGGTACTGATTTCTCAGGATCTATGCACCCAAATTGCGTGAAAATGTAATCAAATGTCAGTTCTAGTATAATATATTTGTCCAATGAATACCCGTTTATCATCTGCATTTCTTCTTGGTGTAGCAATTTTTATGGCCAGTAGTGTATGAGGGGCATTCAAATGAAACACGGTCACTAGTGTAAAGTAACTTTAACGATTTTATTAACTCAAAAATGTAGTTGTACACAGCACACATACTCAAAAGTAGTCGTCAAAACTTGTTGGCCCATTTATCCCATTGCGACACTAGCCGGTCGATTCCATCCTTGTAGAAGCTAATAGGCTGCTGTCGGATCTAGGCCTGGACCCAGTCACACACTTCGTCGTCCGTTGCGAATTGATGGCTGCGAATAGCTTACGTAAAGGTAGACACACTGACCAGGTATGAATTGAATGAACCTCATGCATAATGGATGTAATAGTGCGGGTTGTACACAAATGGTTGACGAGATATGGAAGTTTGGGTCTAGCCGTGAGTCGTGCTCGGATAGCCTGAATGTAAGGTGATCGCTCGCGATAAGCGGGAAATCCGGGCTCGAGTCCCGGTCCGGCACAAATTTTCATTGCCATTCCACTGTGCAGCTGATGGCTGTTCATATCTGCAGCTGCGAACACATGTCATGTAAATATTTCATATGTTCTAGTTACTAAAGTGATACTTCACCAAGCAATCAAAGAATCCACTTTTATGGCCGGACGAGTGTAGTTTCGTCTGGTCATAACAGAAAATGTATCATGTAATGTTAACATAACGGAAAGGCATGGTATCAGGAAGACATGCTCCATGTGATGCAAGGCTAGCAGAAAATTGAGCAAGCATAAGAGTGTCCACACGCAGAGGCGAAAGCCACTACAAGGGTAGGTCTGTGTCCAATAGCATAACAATGCCTAGACAGTCGAGGAAAATACGGAAATGGTATGAGAGCCGCCTGTGTTTGAGAATCATTCCAAGGAAGGCTGGACGTTTCCTGAAATTAGGGAAGATATCCTGGCAGAAGCTTGTCCAGGAGCGCTGAGAAATCTATATCAACATATATTAGAATAGTATGTGAGTTACGTGCGTGCTGGTAAAACTCAGAAACGAGTCCCCGTAGCCAAGGGAGTTATATTGTGTGGTAGCCGTCTATTCCCCATCGATGAAGAAGGTTCCCGTTTTTACCTGGAGAACGTGTTGTTCTTCAGGTTCAGGGAAGGTTCAGGTTCAGGGAAGTTTCGCCCTCTATAAATTTGTAAAACTTTCCTAAACATTCAAGAGTTTTCAAGAACATTACAGAACACAAGAGAGTATTCCAGAGCATTCCACATTCCGGAATGTACCGCAATGATCCGGGATGTTTTGGAATGTTCGGGAATAGTTCGGAACATCCTGGAACTTCCCAAATCATTATGGAACATTCTCGAATGTTGTGGAATGCTCTGGAACATTGTGGAGCATTCGAAGCCTTATTGGTATGTTCTGGAATTCGCCACTGGTGAGGCTATCCTTTGGGAGGGATACAGAAAGAAAGACCCGTCGTGGATTCGAACATCAGTTTCTTATCAGTGACGAAGGGAGGAACTGAAAAAGTGTATGTTGAGTGAATAGAAACAAACAGTGAAGTGTGAGTAGTCAAAGTGATGCAGTGACTGAAAATAAAGTGCGAAAGGGTACGAAGTGTACTTAGGATATTTATTAGTAAAAAGTTGACCTGATTGATATTTTATACAATGCCGAAACATAAAAGAGGAGGACATCTTGCCAGTTCTGAAGCAAAACGGCGAAAACTAAAAGAACAGTGAAAAGCAAGAGGCACTTTTAAGTTACCAACGTGAGCAGTAGAGAAACCGAAGAAGAACAAATGAACGGATTCAAGAAAAGAACTGCGACGCAATTTTATAATAAAAGACTGCGAACTCAAGCTAGCCATGAAAATATCACCTATGAGAAGCGCGGAAGAGGGCAAGAAAACAGTACGACCTAACAAATGAAGCATTCCACAATGACTCGACGAAAGAACATAACAAACACAAACACGTCGTAATCGGAAAAATGGATAGCATCTACCAATTTTGCAACGCGAAAAAATTTAGTAGAGAAGCACTAGGATTCTGCCACATGAATGGAAAAATTCAATTACCGCCACTGGAAGCACCTCGGCAGGAATTTTTACATTACATGTCCGGGAAAACTCCAGAATCAACACACTTTCTTCAAAATACAAAAGCATGCAATGCCTGCTCCCAAATGACTTCTTTCGCTGTCACTTCTATCAACACTAACAGAGGTGAAATTGATTATATTTTTTCATCCAAGAACAAAACCTGTCACAGCGTGGGCGCATTACAACCACTACCCAACGAAGACTATAAATTTATGCGACTATATTTCATCGAAAGTGAAGAAATAGAAACTGATAAAAGAAGCAAAATATCAGTGGACAGAGAGGAGAAGTAGTTCAGGATGTACAGAGGAGCTTACATAAATACGATCAGCTGAATACATACTCAAAACAGCACTAGACCGAAAGATTTCTGATGAATGTAATGTTACAATTCGAGCCGCCAAAAGTCACCTGGAGAACACGGACTTCAGTTTAATGCACCTCAGATAGACGAAATCTCCTTCGTAGTTGTGGACAATGAAAACAGAAGCCGTGACATAATCGTACAACGAAGAAGAGAAGGTCTACAACGCATTACAGAGACACACCATTCATATGATGCCCTCCAATATTCATTAATATTTCTGCACGAAAGGACGGATATCATTTTAATGTGAAACAAGTCTAACCTGAAATAGGCGTAGAAATAAACAAAAAATACACTTCCAAGGAGTTCTACGCTTATCGCTTAATGATCAGAGACAATGAAATATACAATCACATTCTCAACACTCGCCTTTTCTTCCAATAATTCCTGGTAGATATGTATGCAAAGATTGAAGTGAAACGGTAGCTTTAGATAAGAGTGAATAAGACAAAACTAAGCAAGGAAGAATAAATCCACCTTCGAGGCGCAGTCATAAATGACGGAAACGTTGACGACATTGGAACAATAGTAATCTTACCCTCTTCATACGTAGGAACTACGAGACACAATATATATGCCATGACCTACACAGGAAAATATGGAGACCTGATCTCTTCATAGCATGCACATGCAAGTCATCGTGGCCAGAAATCAAAGACCAACTAAGATACGGACAAGCCCCCATGGAATGGCACAACGTAATAACTCACTTTTCCGAAAAAAATTAGATTTATTAAAATCATCACAAAATACCACATCTTTGCAACCGTTAGACGCTGGATGTACACAGTCTAGTGGCAAAAACGAGGACAGCCTCACTCACACACTCTCACATGGCAGCACGACAGAATTCATTTCGTGGATATGGACAAAATCATCCAAGCTGAATTTCCCAATCCACAAGAAAATCCAGAACTGTACGCCGTAGTACTGAAAAACATGATTCACGGACCATGCGAGCCACTAAATCTCATTTCGCAATATATGAGTGATGGAAAATGTATAAAAAATACCCAAAACCATAACTGGAAGACACACAAATTGGAGTTAATGGCTATCCCAAATAGTGAAGACGATCACCCAAAAACGGTGGCTTCACACTAAAAATTCGAATACTGTAATTCAGTTAAATCCCCGAAACATATCTGTGAGCATGTGTTCAAAGGAAGTGACATGACAGTATTTCAAATAGTCAAAGACAATGAACAACAAAACAGAAACGACGAGATCCTAGTGTAGCAAATGGGAAGATACATCAACAGTAAAGAAGCAGAGTGGCTGATTTTTGGTTTTCCCGTGTACGAACGTGAGCAAACTGTGCAACATCTAGCAGTAGATTCGGATAATGGACTGAGAGTTTACCTCACAAAAGACACCGCCAGAAAAACTGCAAGCGAACGACCCGAGAACCAACGTTAATAGCGTTTTACCGACTGTGCTGTCCATCACCGGTAGCTGTCAGAGCGTCAGAATGTCAATCCTAAGGGCCCAGGTTCGATTCGCGACTGAGTCGGAGATTATCGGGGGGGGGGGGGGGGGGGCCCTAGTCACACGACATTTACATTTATTTACCAACTATGCCAAACTGATCCATTCGCGAAAACATTATTATATGCCAACGTCCCTACCTATTGTAAGTGGAACACAACAAGAAAAATCTTTCAACGATGAAAACGAATTCCAGTAGAAGATCATCCATGAATCATGAAAACTGGCGCACTAGACCGAGTACACACAGTACATTCGAACAACGCCGAATGTTTCTATCTCTGGATGTTGCTACACGAAAGGGGGGGGGGGCGGCAACAAGTTTCACAGACCTCAGGACTGTTGATTGTTACCTACGGCAGATGTACAGAGAGGAGTGCCAACTCTTAGGACCACTGGAAAACGGCAACCGCTGGGAATCAACGCTACAAGAAGCCTCACTCACACCTCAGCTGGACAAATGAAAGACTTATTCGCCACAATTCTAATAACATGTAACCCGTCAAATCCAAAACAGTCATGGGACTCCTTCAAACAGAATATGAGTTATTACATACTTTACCAAATCCGACAAGCTCATAGGAGATAAATGTTTAGCAATTAACAACCAGACCTTAGTACAATTTGGGATGCAAGCACCACGAAATGATGCTATCAGTGTGCTAAACTTCGAAATCACAGGGAAAAAGTTACAACATCAACGAAATACTTCAACACATTGCTCATCACAAATCACTCATCAATGACAACGAAAAGGAAATTTAGAACGTTGTAATGGACCTGATCAACAAGAACATTGGTGGAATTATTTACTTGGACGCACCAGGCAGCACCGGAAAAACGTTTATAATATATGCATTGCTGGCGGAAATACGCGCTAAACAACACACCACACTTGTGCTGGGATCGTCCGGCATTGCAACGAGACTTGTGGATCAGGACGAAGTGCCCATTCTGCCCTAAAAATACAGTTGAATATAGCCAAAGGACAATTTCCAGTACGGGAAATCTCAATAACATTTGGATGGGGTTGAATTTCTAAAGCATGCTGTAATGTCTCTTGCAGCGGTCTCTCCACGATATTTTCAGAAATTTGTAAATTATATAACTCAGTACATATCTCGAAATATCCCTTCTTATCTTACCGATTATCAATGCAAAGTAGTTTCAAGCCCAATTATTCCTTGGAGCGTCCATTTACTCCATGGAATAGCTGCTCTGCTATCTATGTTTTCTCTTTGAAAAGAATAGAGGACTTCTTGCCGATGAGTCGTGAAAGAAGGATGTATATGTATGTATTGTTGGGCTAGTCGCCATCTTGATGAGATTCTGTATGAGAAGGAATTTAATACATGAACTAAACTAAAGTAAGTGTGTTCGCGTATTATTTAACTGTTTATTGTTGACAGCGTCTGCTTACTACGCTGTGTTGCACGGGATCAGTGGGGAACGTATGATTTACACTGGACGAACCTGCCGTTTTGTATGCTCAAGATATCCAGTTACTTCAAATAAATAGGCTAACACGGTCTTACCAGCAGATCTCCGGTTTTCCCCATGTGATCACCGAAAGTTAATAATTATTACAAATGTTTCCAGGAGATCGACTGACAATTTTTGTCGCACCGAGACTTTGAAATTGCTTCACTGCCTTATGGAATTTAAGTTAAGCTCAATTTAATCAGGATAGAACAGTATTGAACTGTGTGAATGTGATAAGCCTGCTTTGTCAATGAAAATTCCCTTAATATACGCATGTTTTTACTATCCTGATCAGTGAAGCTAAATCAGGCCGGTGTGAGAGAGGTTTTTAAATTTTAGATCCCACACAAAATATATTAAAAAGCTATAAATTTTTCTGAGACGAATGTACGATGGCACATAAAATATCACTCGAAGCTTTGGGCAGAGCATTACAAAACTTGCGAGGAAACTCTGAAGTGATGGGAGGAGCTCTACTCATACTCCAAGATTTTCAACAAACACATCCAGTTACCCCCAAATCAACAGCAGCAGACAAGATTAATGCGTGCTTAAAAAATCCATATTCCGGCCACACGTACAAGGACTACGACTAACAAAAAAATATGTGAATTGAAACATCGAAAAGAGGAAACAACAGCACATTTTGCTCAACAACTTTCACAAATAAACGAACGTACATAACCTACTGACCAGACGGCCGGTCTCATTACACTCATCTGCGATTTCTGCGACGTAACTACTGCTGAAAACTAACTCATCGACCAAATTTATCAAAAAATTGTTCATAACTCTACCAGTCCAGACTTGCTGTTTGAAAGGGCAATTTTGGCAACTTAAAATAATATTGTCTATGATATTAGCTTTAATATTTAAATAAATCCAGATGAAGACAGAAGATTTAAAACTGGATATCCGATCATAGTGGTCAGAAATCTCAGCTCACCAAAACTATGTAATGGAACAAGGATAATCTTCAAACAGCTATCGAACAACATCAGCGAAACCGAATTTGTGACTTGAAAGTACAAATATACCACTGATTTCTGTTGAACTGCCATTCCAATTTAAAAGGCAGCAATTTCCAATCAAACTAGGCCACAGTTTTACCGCAATGCAAGGACAAACTTCAAAATATTGCGGCATCAACCTCAAAGACTCCTGCTTCTCTCACGGTCAACTATACGTAGCTAACTCTCGAGCAGGAAATTCGGAATAATTTTTTTCTTTTACCTCATATCCTTTTATTCCTCATATTCCTTTTATTTCAACTACCACAAAATCTCGTGTCAACTCTCTGAGCGAAGTCAGAACTCTAACTAGTAATTTTATAAATGGCTAGCACAGAGAGTGATTGCGAAAAAGCAGTCGTAGTAGTGAAAGAGTCTGTTAGCAGCCATGAGCAGTCCACAGCCAAGTCATTGGCAGCAGTACCACAGTAAGGTCTCGAAGTCACTATAGAGTGATACTTCAACGCTGCAGCAATAAGATACCGAAAAATATGTACACAGTCGAAGAGGACAACTGAGCTCCCGATAACTATCCAGCAGCAGGTATTATCTTGTGTTTGCTGCCTGTTCGCGAAGAATAAGCACACTAGAGAGTTTATCTGTAGTAGCAACGAGTTTTTTGTCTCTCAGAGTACTAAGAGGCACAAGATCAGTCTCACACTTGTCTCCTATTGTGAATTAATTATCTGCCTGCCTACAGTCGCAACAAATAACAGTTAACATTTTCTGTCTGTCTGAATATACACTCCTGGAAATGGAAAAAAGAACACATTGACACCGGTGTGTCAGACCCACCATACTTGCTCCGGACACTGCGAGAGGGCTGTACAAGCAATGATCACACGCACGGCACAGCGGAAACACCAGGAACCGCGGTGTTGGCCGTCGAATGGCGCTAGCTGCGCAGCATTTGTGCACCGCCGCCGTCAATGTCAGCCAGTTTGCCGTGGCATACGGAGCTCCATCGCAGTCTTTAACACTGGTAGCATGCCGCGACAGCGTGGACGTGAACCGTATGTGCAGTTGACGGACTTTGAGCGAGGGCGTATAGTGGGCATCCGGGAGGCCGGGTGGACGTACCGCCGAATTGCTCAACACGTGGGGCGTGAGGTCTCCACAGTACATCGATGTTGTCGCCAGTGGTCGGCGGAAGGTGCACGTGCCCGTCGACCTGGGACCGGACCGCAGCGACGCACGGATGCACGCCAAGACCGTAGGATCCTACGCAGTACCGTAGGGGACCGCACCGCCACTTCCCAGCAAATTAGGGACACTGTTGCTCCCGGGGTATCGGCGAGGACCATTCGCAACCGTCTCCATGAAGCTGGGCTACGGTCCCGCACACCGTTAGGCCGTCTTCCGCTCACGCCCCAACATCGTGCAGCCCGCCTCCAGTGGTGTCGCAACAGGCGTGAATGGAGGGACGAATGGAGACGTGTCGTCTTCAGCGATGAGAGTCGCTTCTGCCTTGGTGCCAATGATGGTCGTATGCGTGTTTGGCGCCGTGCAGGTGAGCGCCACAATCAGGACTGCATACGACCGAGGCACACAGGGCCAACACCCGGCATCATGGTGTGGGGAGCGATCTCCTACACTGGCCGTACACCACTGGTGATCGTCGAGGGGACACTGAATAGTGCACGGTACATCCAAACCGTCATCGAACCCATCGTTCTACCATTCCTAGACCGGCAAGGGAACTTGCTGTTCCAACAGGACAATGCACGTCCGCATGTATCCCGTGCCTCCCAACGTGCTCTAGAAGGTGTAAGTCAACTACCCTGGCCAGCAAGATCTCCGGATCTGTCCCTTGGGACTGGATGAAGCGTCGTCTCACGCGGTCTGCACGTCCAGCACGAACGCTGGTCCAACTGAGGCGCCAGGTGGAAATGGCATGGCAAGCCGTTCCACAGGACTACATCCAGCATCTCTACGATCGTCTCCATGGAGAATAGCAGCCTGCATTGCTGCGAAAGGTGGATATACACTGTACTAGTGCCGATATTGTGCATGCTCTGTTGCCTGTGTCTATGTGCCTGTGGTTCTGTCAGTGTGATCTTGTGATGTATCTGACCCCAGGAATGTGTCAATAAAGTTTCCCCTTCCTGGGACAATGAATTCACGGTGTTCTTATTTCAATTTCCAGGAGTGTAAATATGTCTGTTGTCTTGTTCTTGTCTCCGGTTGTGGTTAATGTATTTGATGGTGTTTTCTTGGGACGAGTTGCAAGCGGAGCTCTCGTCTCTGATAGAGCAAGGTGAAAACAAATGAAATGGCTCTGAGCACTATGGGACTCAACATCTGAGGTCATCAGTCCCCTAGAACTTAGAAGTACTTAAACCTAACTAACCTAAGGACAACACACACATCCATGCCCGAGGCAGGATTCGAACCTGTGACCGTAGCAGTCGCGCAGTTCCAGACTGAAGCGCCTAGAACCGCTCGGCCACACCGGCCGGCTGAGGTGAAAACAGAGTTGCTGGAATGGCCTGACATATAGAGTGGTGGGGTGTATTCATTGATTTGCAAATATATACAGCTACCGTAAGACACCTCTCTGAATAAGGTTAAGCTACTAGGATAACAAACTGTTTTTCAATTGATCCTCAAATTTTTGCACCCTTATCCATCTCCTATAACTCACAACTTCTCCTCTCCGTGAACAGTATGAAATTAGCAATGCCTAACTATTTATATACTTTCATTTTCTACCCTGTTTTACCAACTGCCTTAAGCAGCTCCATTTTAAGCAAAACACAGATTTCCTTTTATTCTAATTATTCTACCGTTTCTCTTAAAATCATTTTCACTGACGCTGATACGACATTTCGTAAACTGGTTGCAATATTTGACAATGGCTGTAGTCAAAGACAAGCTGTGACATAGCAGCAGGAGCAACTACTTTGTCCGGTACAATTACAAAAAGGCCAGTAAAATTGAGTGACAGCAGTTTTAGACATCAAGTACATTTCTTCGTTCGAGAATTCAAATATCTTCGTTGTAAACGATTTTAATTTCGTGTGAAGAAAAGAAATGTATGAAATCATGGTGTTTTGTCGAGATCCTACTATGAGAAGAAATGTATGAAATCAAAAATGGTTCAAATGGCTCTCAGCACTATGCGACCTAACTTCTGAGGTCATCAGTCGCCTAGAACTTAGAACTAATTAAAGCTAACTAACCTAAGGACCTCACACACATCCATGCCCGAGGCAGGATTCGAACCTGCGACCGTAGCGGTCGCTCGGTTCCAGACTGTAGCGCCTAGAACCGCACGGCCACTCCGGCCGGCTGTATGAAGTCATGGTGTTTATAGTCGATACCTTACTATCTTTTCGTGTTAACCGATTTTTCTTGTTGAGCATTTTCGTTTTAAACGTTTCTCTGTGTACAGAATGATATGAATGGGTTATTCCATTATTTATTAGTAGAGAAATCACATATGTAAGTACGAAAACGTAATGCGTTTCCTCTATTAACATATGTTTACTGCGAAACGATTTTCGGTTTATTAGGGCGTCGTCAGGCGACAAGTTACCAGCGACTGTAAGTACTCCAGATTCCAAGTATTCAAGGTATGTGCTTCTCTTGCTCTCATCTCCTCTTATCCCTACCCCCCTACTCCTACAGTATCCTTCCATCGCTGTGGGCACTTAACACTACGAGGTGCATTCAAGTTCTAAGGCCTCCGATTTTTTTTCTAATTAACTACTCACCCGAAATCGATGAAACTGGGGTTACTTCTCGACGTAATCGCCCTGCAGACGTACACATTTTTCACAACGCTGACGCCATGATTCCATGGCAGCGGCGAAGGCTTCTTTAGGAGTCTGTTTTGACCACTGGAAAATCGCTGAGGAATAGCAGCATGGCTGGTGAATGTGCGGCCACGGTGAGTGTCTTTCATTGTTGGAAAAAGCCAAAAGTCACTAGGAGCCAGGTCAGGTGAGTAGGGAGCATGAGGAATCACTTCAAAGTTGTTATCACGAAGAAACTGTTGCGCAACTTTAGCTCGATGTGCGGGTGCGTTGTCTTGGTGAAACAACACACACGCAGCCCTTCCCGGACGTTTTTGTTGCAGTGCAGGAAGGAATTTGTTCTTCAAAACATTTTCGTAGGATGCACCTGTTACCGTAGTGCCCTTTGGAACGCAATGGGTAAGGATTACGCCCTCGCTGTCCCATAACATGGACACCATCATTTTTTCAGTACTGGCGGTTACCCGAAATTTTTTTGGTGGCGGTGAATCTGTGTGCTTCCATTGAGCTGACTGGCGCTTTGTTTCTGAATTGAAAAATGGCATCCACGTCACATCCATTGTCACAACCGACGAAAAGAAAGTCCGATTCATGCTATCGTTGTGCGTCAACATTGCTTGGCAACATGCCACATGGGCAGCCATGTGGTCGTCCGTCAGCGTTTGTGGCACCCACCTGGATGACACTTTTCGCATTTTCAGGTCGTCATGCAGGATTGTGTGCACCGAACCCACAGAAATGCCAACTCTGGAGGCGATCTGTTCAACAGTCATTCGGCGATCCCCCAAGACAATTCTCTCCACTTTCTCGATCATGTCGTCAGACCGGCTTGTGCAAGCCTGGGGTTGTTCGGGTTTGTTGTCACACGATGTTCTGCCTTCATTAAACTGTCGCACCCACGAACGCACTTTCGACACATCCATAACTCCATCACCACATGTCTCCTTCAACTGTCGATGAATTTCAATTGGTTTCACACCACGCAAATTCAGAAAACGAATGATTGCACATTGTTCAAGTAAGGAAAACGTCGCCATTTTAAGTATTTAAAACAGTTCTCATTCTCGCCGCTGGCGGTAAAGTTCCATCTGCTGTACGGTGCTGCCATCTCTGGGACGTATTGACAATGAACGCGGCCTCATTTTAAAACAATGCGCATGTTTCTATCTCTTTCCAGTCCGGAGAAAAAAAATCGGAGGCCTCAGAACTTGAATGCACCTCGTAGGTACAGACATTCACATGGTGCGGTCTACATCTGAATCCAAAAGAACTTTATACAATGAGACACTCTGCAAAAGCCTGCGAAATTACTAGATACTTCATGTTAACAATATATTTGCAAGGTTAAGAAGGCGTCTACAGGCAGCTGCTGTACTTTCCGTTTATTATCGCCAAACATGTCACGCCTCTTCGGCATAAAGTGTCGTAGAAGGTACAGCCCTGTAAAGCATTGCCTACACTACAACTGATTTCGTTGTTCTATACTAGTCATACCGAAGGGAACTTATTTGTATTTTACTGATGTCGCTCTAAAATTGGGATGTCTCTCGTTTTACTAGAGCAGCTTCAGGTATGCAGTCCAATATCGTTGCCACCGGCTTTTCACAGAAATGCGGTACGGTTTTTACGAGAATAAAAGAAAAGCCGAAAATTACACGTAATTTTCTAACGCATTTGTTTTTAAACGGTAATTCGGATAATACTAGTACAAAGGGCTTTCTTATTATACTGAGTGGCTCTTCTACGTGGGTCGTTAGGCGATTGTTCTCTAATGTTTTGGCAGATACCTGCGATTTCGTTTTTGCAGTGTGTTACAGGAGCCAACCCATAGAAATCGTACTCATCACGCGTCAAATACGACGCCCATCATCGTCGGAAAGCGTCAGTTTGTCTCCCATTACGAACAAAATGATGTCGAATCGGAATTTTACGCACCGCTTCGACAGAGTGATCCACAATCTATTTCGTTACTCGTTTTATCGATAGAGCGAATATCATACTCAAATAACTTGGGAGCGCTCTGTCGAATATACATGTAAATTTTCACTTTAAAAATCATTTTGTTTGTAATACAAACCGACGCTTTCAGTCGACACTGGGAGTCGCATGAAAAGCGTGATAACTAGGATTTGTATGCGCTGACTCCTGTTACACAGTGCAAAAACGAAATCGCAGATATCTGCCGGAACAGCAGCGAAAATTATCTCCATGACTTTTAAGAGAAACACTCAGTATGTGACCGAAACTTCACACTATATCCCAGTCCATAAGCCGTGTTGCATATTTAGTGGAGGTTGGTTTAAATGCTGCTATTTCGTATTTTGTGTTGTCAATACCCAGCTATTATATTAAACTGGTTTTAGCAAACTGCGAGGGCCACCAGAGATTATATAGCCACCTTATTTATTGTGCTGTTAATCTAATAGACGAATAAATACCAATAAACTGAAACAAAAACGATAATTAGAGTTCTTTCTCGCCGTGGCACTAATGACTATTATATAATTCGAGGTACGGTTGGTCGATGTTTTTTCGCATTTGTTCTGAGCGTCTCAGATAAGTCAGATATTATTTGCGCTCAGTCAGGTTTTAGGGTGACGTTTGTTTTTAAATTGGAATATAATGCCATCACCAACGGGAACAGTGCTCTCATTTCATTTCGTTGTCATACCTTCTACTTACCCCCATTATATGTCGTGTATATAACGTTTCCGTATCCGTAATGGGTTACTTCGACTCAATTGTCTACGCAAACCGCCCCAAGTGTAGCCTGCTAACACACTTTCAAGTTAATCCTTACATAAATCCTAAATAATGTTACGATTCACAACAGTAGCACACTAGCCCCAAAATAAAAGCAAGATCCAGTTTTATAACTGTATATCCATGCTGTCTCGAGTCACGAAAGCGCTAACTGTCCGACCAGTCCATTGTGTACGTAAACGGATACATTAACATTACCACGTCAAAATAAACCCAAGGAGAACTCACTCTGTCTTTTTTAATTATAGCCCGCCTCTCGTGGTCGAGCGGTAGCGTTCTCGCTTCCCACGCCTGGGTTCCCGGGTTCGATTCCCGGCGGGGTCAGGGATTTTCTCTGCCTCGTGATGGCTGGGTGTTGTGTGCTGTCCTTAGGTTAGTTAGGTTTAAGTAGTTCTAAGTTCTAGGGGACTGATGACCATAGATGTTAAGTCCCATAGTGCTCAGAGCCATTTGAGCCATTTTTAATTATAAATAGTGCAACTTTTCACAAACAATGGCAGCTGGCTTCATTAGTGGGAACATACTATTTCTAAGAATGTAAAAGTGATTTCTCGTTACAGTCAATTCCATGGGCTCCCTAGGTGACAGTTTCTTATTTTGGCTGTGTGTCTCAAACAGCAGCGTGCCGTATCACTTCACTCTCGTGATTTATGCAGTTTTGTTCGTGCGTCACTGTTCCACCCCTTTGAGTTCCACTAGACGAAGTGTTAGAAATAGTCTCATTAAGTGCTGGCATATCTTTAAATTATGAAACGATTTTCTCTGACGTGTGTTATTACCTACGCTGGTAGAGTTTTGACCGGAAAATTATTTGGATGTCAGTTTCATTCGAAGTGCTTCAGGGTCAGTTATTGATTGCTGCTGATTATTCACAGCGAAAAGGTATATTACCTTAACCCGGTGGTTGGAGAATTACTATAGTGGTAGATATGACAGAGAATGGCATGGCCGGCCTCACCTTGAACAGCAGCCTGTCTAACCTGGTTGTCCGCCAGCTTTGTTAACCGATCCTATCCAAAATACCAGTAACGTATCATGTATCCGTACAAGCATTGGTTTGTAACCAATTACTATTATTACTATTACCACTGCTTGCACCTGCTCCCTTTCTCGTCTCTTCAGAGAGAGAATGCTGTAGAGAGACCACTTTATCTATGCCTAACGTAGATACTTGTTCCATTGACTTTAAGAAGAACATCATAGAGTGCTAAGCATATAGAGTCTTTTCTGATCCAAAATCGTCAGTAACCGTTTCCGTTACCTGACATTCACTCGAAGGTGTTTTCACGCAACCACTTATGGATAATGAGATCTTATCGATCCCTGCAAGGGATAATGCGAAGATCAAACAGGTTGAAGGAATTAAGATCCAAAGTTAGGAGAAACCCTGGCCACTAAAAAGGATCAGGTTAATTTTCGGGCTTCTGGAAGGCTTGTACACCAAGTACAATTTTTAAAAGTAAATGCTGTGGTGTTTAAACTCGACATCCGGGTTTTATTTGTGTTTACTCTAATGGATTTAAGGGCAGGGAGTTTACAGGTTGCTAATCTGTGTTCTGCAGATGCCCCTTCAAGATAACCGAGCGAGATAGCGCACTGATTACAACACTGGAGTCGTATTCGGAAGGACGGACTGTTCAAATCCGTGTCCGGTCATCCAGATTTAGGTTTTCCGCAATTCAAATAAATCGCTCCAGGCAAATGTCCGGATGATTTCTTTGAAGAGGGCACGGCCGTTTTCCATCGCCATCCTTGAAACATTTCGATGTCAGCTGGACGTTAAACGCTAGTCTTCCTCCCTTCCCTCAACATATGGTTCCCAGAGCAATTTTCAGTTTATTGTGCAGAAATACTTGCATTCCAGAGCACACTGGAACAGACGAGACAACATGAGGACAAAAATTTCGTCATTCCTCCGATTTCCAACGTGTCCTTCTTGTAAAGGGACAAATGCACCCTCCAGGTAGGATGTTCCGTGATCTACAGGGTGCAATCGTTCTGCTGCAAAGGAAGGAACGTAACATAATTTTGTGCTGGGTACCAGGCAACATGTGAATTGGGTTAAATGAGCATCCGGGTGAGACCTGCAAGATGACTTGCTCCCTCCAAACTGTTCCTTCTGTAGCCTCCTGATATCAATCACCACGTACGTGACAAGAGGTGCTGTTGCTAGAGTACGAGGATAAACATATGTTACTTCATAAGTACACAATTCCTTTCTCGTAGTAGCAATCGTTTAATACGTAGACAACACCGACTGTAGAGTGTGGAAGAAGATTGGCGAAAAAAGAAACCAGAATTAATCTTTTTACCTTCGTTTTAGTATCGTAACGTAACGTTCCAGTTTAAATATGTATGAAAGCTCAGGTACTGAGACAAAGATAGATTGGCCAGTACTGCCTTGTCTGCTGCCACTACTACTGCCTGACTCCCGCTTCATTTTAAAGGACTACCAACTTTCAGCGTGCTGTTTGTTTTTAACATGACGTGAACGATGGAGAATGGCTCTAAGGCAGTTACCTTTTGGCGATTAGGATGCGTCTTCTAGGGGCGCGAAACCGGTCGCGACTTTTAATAAAAAGTGCTCTAGAGCCAGTGTGGATTATTTCTTTCAAAACAAAGATGGAATATCTGATCTTCTTCGATGCACTAATTTAGCAATTTCAGGTGTAGCAGCCAGATTTGGTACTGCTCATTCTGGATCATCCAGACGACTGATAACTGAATAATGAATTTTAAACAAGCGCCGGTAAGTGAATTGGCGCCAGAGATACAATGTCTTTCTCATCACGACTCGCGATGTTAATTACAAAGATATAATTTCCTAATAAAATTCCAATACTTAAGATTGAGCTCGTCGAAATGGATGCTACAGTGATGGACTCTGGATTTTGTGTGGCAGTTTGTTTTCACTTTCAATAAACAAGTAAGTTAGTGAAGTCATTTTCATTTCATTTCGAGTAGCTGCTTAGCGAACGAAACAAACAGTTCAATTCAAGACAATGGAAACGAATACTTGCATCTCTGCAAACAAAAAAGAAATGCAAGTAATGTGATACCAGCGCAGATCGGTGCACTGTACTATCGACCAGTTCCATGTTTTAATAATGGCGGCTCGAGCTACATTACCAGTAAATGTTTTAACTAGTAAACCTCCCAGTTGACCACCTGTCCCATGCGTCTACTAAACTGATTTTGCCCTTTAACTGTGTCTGTTGTTGATAGCCAGCATTAGTGATTATCACAGTTATCAGAAACTAACTGAACCTGAATGCTGGAATGGAATGGTGGCCCAGTCATTAATTTTTGTCAGTTGCTGATGGGTATTAATATATCAGCACGAGATTGATATTTTCTAAAAGTTATGACACAAGTTTATTGATTAAAACTGGATAAAAATACATGTTAAGCTCAATGACAAGAAAGAACATGATCTGATGGAGCACAAATATGCAACGAACACTTGACAACTCTATAGGGCGGCTGACTTCCAAAGATTAGTGTTTGTCTTACTGAGCAATTTACTATGCCTCTAAATATGGATAACGCAATCTGAAATTATCTAATTCTGAGTAGATTTTGACGGATTTACTCTACACAGAAGTTGTACTACTGAACTGAGAACAAATGGCCAGATTGTGATCTGGTTTGCCCTAACAATGCGGAGAAGCAATATAATACCCCTTTTTTCGATGTGTGGCGCTGCGCTGTCTCAAACGATGGTCGCGATTCAAGCGTCTCCAGAGTAGCGATATGCGGCCCCTGTAATCCCTACCGCAGGCTCGAAACATGCAAAGTCACGGCTAGCGGTCTGTTAGACGTATCGCAATTACTCTCTAATGGAGCCCGGAAATCTCGGTAGGTTCCAACGTGTTACGCTCCCGTTCGCCGGTCATACCATGGACCAGTTTGACTCACTTATGCTGCAGTGCGCACAACGAGATCAAACATCAAAGCGGCACTCCTATCACAAATAAAATTGCCAGCGAGTTGTCTGAGATGACTGAGGTCTAACCTATTTACAGCTAAGCCCTCACCACAGCCTCCCCAGTCAGAACCAGAGCTAGTGCGTAGTCGTGTCCAGGACAAGTGTCCGAAGTGCACTCCGCTAACACGTTAAGTCAAGACCAGAAAAGTCTCCAGAGTTGTGTCTGAATCAGAAGATTCACTCCAGACAGCCGTCTGAATGGGAGGACCCACCCCAGTCTGAATAAGAAGACCAAGTATCTCTCTCCTCATCTTCCATCAAACCTCGGTGAACTCTATAAAAGCACGCCCGCAACCATCTCCACAAGGGTTCCGTGCCAATCACGAGAATCTACTTTTACATCTACATGGATACTCTGAAAATCATATTTAAGTGCCTGGCAGAGATTTCGTCGACCCACTTTTACAATTCTCTATTATTCCAGCACGCGGAAAGAACGAACACTTATATATTTCCGTACGAGTTCTAATTTCCCTTATTTTACCATGGTGATCGTTCCTCCTTCTGTAGGTCGGCGTCAAAAAATATTTTCGCATTCGGAGGAGAAAGTTCGTGATTGAAATTCGTGAGAAGATTCCTCCGCGACGAAAAACGCCTTTGTTTTAGTTGTGTCCGTCCCAAATCCTGTATCGTTTCAGTGACACTCTCTCCCCCCTTTCGCTATAATACAAAGCGTGATGACGTTCTTTGAAATTTTTCGATGTACTCCACAAATCCTATCTGCTAAGGATCCCACACCGCGCAGCAGTATTCTAAAAGAGGACGGACAACTGTAGTGTAGGCAGTCTCCTGGTAGGCTTGCTCCACGTCTTCCCTCTAACTCGTCTGCTTTACTGACCGACCAATCCTTGTCAGAGTTAACAATATTCTTCTCTTTTCAGCAGACACAGCCAGTCCCTGACTTGCAAATTCGCGAGCAGAGATGAGGGGATGTTGTTTTCTAGACTTGTTTTTTATCCATGGCCACTTTAAGCAGAATGTTATTTTGAGTTTCCACAAGGCTCTAAAGTGAAAAATACATTTATCATGGATGTCATTATCTGGACAGCCTGAATGTTACCGCGTGTATGACCAGGGGTCCAAGTTAAACCAAGAGAAGTGATTTTGTGTCCCAAGTTAGATAATTTCACAGTCGCCATGAATGTTGCGTTCGTTCTAAAATTGCTTTGAAAGGCTGAGGCTTCCCAAAATCTCTGCGGGCTAAGGGATGACACCACCTGACGGCTCCCTCGATAGCGTCCTATTATGGTGAACACGGAAAGTTGCAAATTTCAATGGCCGCCAACCTTGTTGAAGAAGCGCGTTTATGACAGTGTTGTAACGTAATCTAGGTGACCTAGATTTATTTCACGCCCAGGACCTCTGCCGTGGCAAGAGGTGCCTAACAGGTGGGTCCAGGTAGACCGTTTTTTTCCGCCTCGTCAACAGAACGCATTATCTGCATACTGTGGAAGCAGTTCTTGGGCCCAGCATTGTGTCCCCAGTAAGTGGTTCGAGATGTTCCTTTCCCTAATAACTGAATGTGGTTTTCAAGCCCCAAATGCCCACTGCAAGATTTGCTGTTAAATGATCAAACTGCCTGCTTGTTCTCAACTCAAGAAAAATATTATTCGAAGGAGAGCCATCATAAAGACCCCACATGCAATAATACTGTACATGCTTCCACCAATGCCTGCTAATGCTGATAACTTCCTGATATCTTGGGTGAAAAATCAACATTAATTTGTACCCTCGATTATGGAGAATAGTGAGAAAATGACTTGTCCTCTCTCACCGTTTGAAGCATTTTAGTGTCAGTTACATTTGAATGTCTGTTGTGGTACTCTGTGTCATGAAGAATTTTCGATTTTTATAATCATGATATATATCCCTTGGTTGTGAGAACAACCCATTTGTGTTTTATTTTCATGTGTCACACTTTCCATTTCCTGTTTATACCCTTCCATGACTGTGTGATTGCTTGAATGTGATTGGGTGTAGAGAGGTGGGGAACTAACCAAAGATAGTTGAAGTGCAGTGTGTTTGTTGGAGTGTAACCTGTGGGAAAGCTAAGCAAAAAGACAGCCGGAGAATTTTGCTAAAGGTCGACAGAATCGAGAGCAGAGGGTGTCAGATGGATACAGTCAGTAGGAGAGAAGTCTAGGGCACTGTTAGACGCGCTAACCTGAGGTGCGAACGCTGTTGTGGAGCTCTTTGTTCTATGGTGAATAAAACGTATAAAAATGAGTTATGTCAACGACGATAATGTTCGTAACATGTCGGTTAGCGTAAGTTTAGTCAGGGAAGCTGAAAGGAGTATACTAGGGCACATTTGTATGTGGCACCCGAATACGATTTTGTAAACGATGTATGTCTTTGATGGGCTTTATATCGCAGATCCAGAGATAATGCTAGTGTTGGAGTATGAGACCGCCTGGCGCTCAGTTGTGGGTAGCTGTCTGTGAGGGAATGACGATGGAGTAGGTAGTTTTTGTAGTGTGCTCTGTGAAGCCACCAAGAGGTAGATTATTTTAGGTATGTCAATATTGTTGAACTTGGAAGCAGAAGTCTTCTTCATGTAAGCAAGGTAAAGATGTTAAATATTTATGGTTTCTGTTCTTACCAGCGCGTTAATGAACGTAAACCGTTTTGATAAAAAGGCCAGTTATATATTTGACTTTGTAATGTTTCTAAGCTTTGTTAACAGAGCTATGTTTCATTTGATGATTTACATTTATGTTCTATTAATGAAGTTAGATAATACTTTCTGTTTAAATCTCATTGTTTGTGAATCATTTGTGAGTAATGTAACTTCAATTGCCAGAAATTTTTGAAAAGCTAAACCTAGCTTGCAATATAATTTTGCTAAAAAGAAACTCAGTGTTAGTAATTCGCCATAATCAGTACGGCCTCCCTGTCCAGGTCAGATATTTTTTAAAGAAGTTGGATTTCCTTAAATGTTCTAGTTTATCAGCCAGAAGAATTTCATTTGCATTTCAAATATTATGGCTACCATTGCACACTGCTGAGCCTGTAGCTAGCATTCATATTTTTTGTGAGAGACCAGCATATGTATCGCCATCTACTGTTAATGCTTTAGAGATAAGACAGTTTAACTTATTTGTTATGTGCACAGGGACTTAAGCTATCAGTTTTGAACAGGGACAGATGATTCAGTGCATAAGGGGCTGAATGTATTTTGTATTGATTGTATTTCTTTATTGGTATTGGGAGCTGCATTGCCCAATAAATTGGTGTAAGGTTTTGCTAACAATAACGCAGGGTAAGCACACCACTTGCACTTTCAACACGCAACACGACAATTCGAGTTCAGTACTCATTCCACAGATCAGATATTCATTCATTGTAATCGTAAAGTTTATTATTACATTTTTAATGAATGTTACAAGGTGTTAGGCGACGATTCAATTGTCACAGTTTTGATGGTATAGACTAATCTGCAAATTGGTGAAATTTGTTCGGTTGAGAGAACGTGTTGAGCTGTTGCATTCTTACTGTAGTTCTGTAGGATAAAGGTGAATTTTATACAAATTTCTTTGTATCGTGTCCATGAGCACATGTTCGCGCCAATTATGTGGGTGGAGATTTAGAAGCAGAAATTCAGTTTATCCGGGTGGTTATCATGCTAAATATTTACTAAAGAAAACCGAAGCCTAGCTAGAGTATTTTTATGGCGTTAATTGTATGAATTTTGGATTGTTCCTCTGTGATTTGAACCCCAGTTACAGTGCTCACCACGTGTGCTTGTGAAATCTGTTTTAAATCCATGTAAGATATCAGAATGTGTTGAATTGTCTTAATATTTTTTTAAAATAATTCTGGGAAATTTGATACCCATTTCTGTGAGAAACTGCCTTCGAGCTTAACTTGTTTCTTTGTGAGGCCTGCGCATGTGTGTATCAGTAATTCATGTGGTATCTAAATCGAGAGTGAGTCAGCCCTCAGTCACGTCTTAACTAATAATGCGGTGGATTTCGTTGAGTTGGCTTTGTTGATGCTAACAGACTGCATTTGTTATTTATTCCCATCATGGTGTGATCTTTAGTCCATGCTCGTTCAAGCAGCTTGTTTCAATCCCGTCCTATGGAATAATAGCCCATCAAAGCCTAATTTATTAACGTATCTCAAATTTTAAACATCGGGTTACGTTCTATTCGTTCAGCCAATCGACGTCAGTTTCCTTTGCGACAACGATATCTGATACGGTAGACATCCTGATAATGTAAAATATAATTCGAGTATTCGCCAATGTTCAGCTGTATAAAAACCCCCAGGAATCTACGTTTTGATTCGATTTCCGACACTGTAAGCTGGCCCAATTACTCGAAATACCAATCACAATCACACGCATCCCCCCTGCCCCCTCTTTTCTGCACTTTTCACATGTTCATGTGTGAGTGTTATGTTGTATACCGCTGTGCATAACGACATAGAAGTTAATCTATGCCCCTACCTTATAATGTGGCTGAAGTTTTGCAAGTATGAAACCAAAAAGGGTAAAACTGTTGTCAATATTTGAAACGTGGTTACCATACTGAGGTTCATTGTTACATAACCCCTATATTTAAAACTGTATTTTAAAAGAATAAAAGTAGATAATTTTAAAGAATCGCGTTTTGAATCAATATAACCACATCACAACCCTCTCTCCTTATTAAATGCAGACTGTGTTCAATCTTACTGAGAAAAAATTATTTGAGGGATGAAGTAAAAGCTGGGAAGAGGAATGAATAAAGCTTTAATGGAACGGAAGTCAACAGTGGCCAAACTGTGACCATGGTAAAGCCTAAAAGTT
The DNA here is from genome assembly GCF_023864275.1 of Schistocerca cancellata. Lineage (NCBI taxonomy): Eukaryota > Metazoa > Arthropoda > Insecta > Orthoptera > Acrididae > Schistocerca > Schistocerca cancellata. Next base: position 716,150,896 of record NC_064630.1, read on the forward strand.
ATTCCGCCCCCTCCCCCTCCACCTCACCGTTGAATGTGCTAGTGCGAGGTATAGTTCGCATTATCTGTTGCATTGTTTAACTGATCAAAGTTTCAGGCCCAATGTAATACCAGTAAAAACCGTTACTATCAATTAAGATCACGGTATCGAGAACCCCAACATGTACTCTATGTGATCAAAAGTATCCGGACACCCCCAAAAACATACGTTTTTCACGTGAGGTGCATTGTGCTGCCACCTACTGTCAGGTACTCCATATGAGCGACCTCAGTAGTCATTAGACATCGTGAGAGAGCAGACTGGGGCGCTTCGCAGAACTCGCGGACTTAGAACGTGGTCAGGTAGTTGGGTGTCACTTGTATCATACGTCTGTACGCGAGATTTCCACACTCCTAAACATCACTAGGTCCACTGTCTCCGATGTGATAGTGACGTGGAAACGTGAAGGGGCACATACAGCACAAAAGCGTACAGGCCGACCTCGTCTGTTGACTGACAGAGACTGCCGACTGTTGAAGAGGGTCATAATGTGTAATAGGCAGACGTCTATCCAGACCATCACACAGGAATCCCAAACTGCATCAGGATCCTTGGCAAGTACTGTGACAGTTAGGCGGGAGGGAGAAAACTTGGATTTCATGGTCGAGCGGGTGCTCAGAAGCCACACATCACGCCGGTGAATGCCAAACTACGCCTCGATTGGTGTAAAAAGTGTAAACATTGGACGACTGAACAGTGGAAAAACATGTGGAGTGACAAATTACGCCACACAATGTGGCGACCCGATGGCAGGGTGTGGGTATGGTGAATGCTCGGTGAACGTCATCTGCCAGCATGTGAAGTGCCAACAGTAAAATTTGGAGGCGGTGGTGTTATGGTGTGGTCATGTTTTTCATGGAGGGGGCTTACACCCCTTGTTGTTTTGCTTGGTACTATCACAGCACAGGCCTAAACTGATGTCTAACGCACCTTCTTGCTTACCACTGTTGAAGAGCAATTCGGGAATGGCGATTGCAACTTTCAACACGTTCGAACACATGTTCATAATGAACGGCCTGTGGCGGAGTGGTTACACGACAATAACATCCCTGTAATGAATTGACCTGCTCAGAGTCCTGACCTGAATCCTATAGAACACCTATGGATGTTTTGGAACGCCGACTTCATGCCAGGCCTCACCCACCAACATCGATACCTCCCTCAGTGCAGCACTCCGTGAAGAATTGGCTGCCATTCCCCAAGAAACATTCCAGCTCCTGATTGGACGTATTTTTGCGAGAGTGGAAGCTGTCATCAAGGCTAAGGATGGGACAGCTCCATACTGAATTCAAGCATTACCGATGGAGGGCACCACGAACTCGTGAGTCATTTTCAGCCAGGTCTCCGGATACTTTTGATCACATAGTGTAGCAAGAGGTTGAAATTTGCACAAAAATTAGCGTATAGTAGCTAAAGGAGCAAGCAGAGTCATGAATACCGAAAAAAATATGACCGAATAGGAGAGTAATTGTAATTCACGTACCATGGTTCCATTTAACACCACCGGCGGTAACGGTGCAGCGTTCCACGTTGATTTACACACTGTTTCTTCCCATCATTCTTGGAGCGACATTTGATTCATTATTATAGTTTCAACTATTGTGGTCCAACCATAGGTAGCAGGACAATCACTAGACGTGTAATCCCTTTACAGTGCAGACCATTTTCCCAACTAATGCCGTTACGCGAGTGGACAAGGAGCGTGATCATAAAGAACGGCGCTGGACGACGTGGTTTCCATAGAAGGGGACTGTAAACATTGTGGACATTCACAGGCGATTACGTAGTATTGTGTGGATTGTGGGCATCCTCTCGATAACGCTCGTCCCCATACGAATGGAAAAACCACGTCTGCTATTGCTGAAATGGGGTTCCAGATTCCGCCACACCCAACATATTCTCCTGACCCGGCTCCTTTAACTTCTGTAGGCACTCTGCAGAACACTTTTTTAGAATGTTTCAGATACATCGAGGGACAATTGATCGCAGTTCCTTGGCGTCTGCGAAATAATATCCACGCAGAGGACTCTTCACCTCTTCATAGCCCAGAACAGGTCGTGTGACAGTACTGGGGCCTTATTTCAGCGATGCAGGCATTGTTTTCCGGCTCGTATGTGGAGGAGCATTGTCATGTTCCGAGAGCACTTTTTCGTGACGGTGCACAGTCTCCACACACTGTCACCAATCGGCTGAGAACATCCGCGGCGTTTACATCCACCTTGCACAGAAACCATTTCGTCCAGCTTTCGTCTTGATGACCACACATCATGTTGTCCACTCACGTAACGACAGCAGTGGCGAAAATGGGCTGCACTGTGCAGGGATTTCTAGCGGTTGTCCTGCCAACTACAGTTAGACCGAAGTACTATCTACTTGTGACTGTAATTAATGATGAGTCAAATGGCGCACCATTAACGGCAGGAAAAAATAAAAAGTAAATCAACAGGGAAAACACCTCGTAGATGAGAACAGGAAACGACTAGCTCTGAGATACATTCGAGGTTGAAGAATAAATAGTAAGATATCCTTGTGCTCTGTAGCAACTCATTTAGAAAAGGAAGTTAATGAACCAAGTCATTTTTATCAACTACTAAACAGATTCCACAAAAATGACAGACTGGTTGCCTGTCGTAATGACGAAAACAGTAGTGCATTTGACTAAAGGTACGAAGCAAATGTATAAGCAGACGGTTTCATAGCAGACAATAAGTATTCAAGAAATTTTTATCTCCTTATATCCTCTTCAGCAGCTATTAGCATACAGGCTGTAAACGGTTAACTGTTTCCGACGTACCACATTGGTATAGGGGACACTTGCGATTTATCAGCCTGGACGAATAACCCCAACTTGGCCAAAAAAAGCCACCTTATCTACAGATAATGAAAGCTGCTCGAGATTTTCAATTTCCACTCGCTCTTTTATGCCGCCAGCTGCCTGCTGTTTCAATAACGTTATTAATTTCAACTTTACAGTGAGGGTAATGAAAGAAAAAAGACTTTTGTAAAATCATACAATGTAAACTTTCACGTCCGGTATTGTCTTCACTTAAGTGAAGACTTTTGTAAAAGTTTTCCAAAGTTAATTACGTTTGTAATTCAGTCGAAACCTAATCCTTACAAGCACATTGCTTTCGTTATAAGGAGGCCAGGTAAACACAATGATTTAATTGTTTTTAAATGAAATCATTCGACTTTAGGCTGTTAAAAGGAATAGTTTGGTTTTTATCAATTGAGAATTACATAAATAAAGTACACGATCTCTTTTCTGGTAATGGTATTGTGAAGTTAAATAACGATCCAACAATCAAATTTAGCGCTTAGTCAGAAAAACTGTACAGAAGTGTGAATTTCGTACTGAAAAAGATGTAAAACTAATCTGTTTACGAACCCAAGCACCCTTACCTTACGTGCTCAACCCAAGATCCATAAAACTGGTATTCCTGTTTGTCCCATTGATAATTACTTAACAGTCCCGCCTATAAAATCAGCAACACATTAGATACACTACTTAAAGGCTATTATGTTTTCGAAGAAAACTATGTTGTTAAAAATTCCCTTGAACTAACATCCAGAATTAAAAATGTCTCCATTCCTGCTAAGAATTGGTACCCTTCGACATTGTTAATTTATTTACCAACATTCCCATTCAAGACACTCATGAAATCATTGAACAGCATCTTCTCCAACACAAGAAAGTCAGTGTACAAGGAAACATTTAAATCATTAGCTTATTACGCCTCATACTCTCTTACAACTATTTCAAGTTTATCGATGAAATTTTTTTTCAGAAGCAGGGGACACAGTCATGGATAGTTGTACAGCGAGTACGCTTGCTGACATTTTTGTTGTTTTGATGTTTATAGATTTGGCTTCTATCATAAACCTACTTCCGCTGATAATGTCATTCACAATAAATACTGCCACCCACGAACTCACAAGAAGGCATTTTTTCATTCTATGACTCAAAAACTAAGCAGTCTTCTGGTAGAACAGAACTGACAAAGAATTAGCGGTCCTTAGACAAACAGCACTGAACAACAGTTTCATTGCATAAATGATTGATAACTAATGATATCACATTGCAAAAATAGGAAGAAGCTAAAACTAATTACTTATCACTGTTTCTGATCTGTTTCCGAAAGAATAACTAAACAGTTTCGTCACGGGAAAGTAAGAATAGGCTTCGGTTCCGACAAATTGTTAGGTCTGACCATGCATCATAGCATCCAACACAGTAAAACTTACACACAATCTGGGCTTTTTAAAATCAACTGTGGAGAATACAATAAGGTTTATTCAGGACAAAGTGGTATAAGTTTTAACATTCGTTTTAGATAACACAGTGATATCAAAGATAATTGTAAATCATTGTTCGCGAACTATATTTGGGCGACTAAACAGAAACTGGATGACATCGGAAACTCTTTAGATTTTCTCCGTAGGATGGGAAAAGGACGACAGCTTAATTATTCAGAACAGATCGGAATTTATTTGATATGTAGAGATCAGGTAGAAAATATTTTGAAATGATCTTAAAAATACGAAATTCTTGGACTGCCTCCGGAACAGCTTATAATCTAGTGCTTTTGATATGATTATCTTTAGCCTTGTTAATCCTGGCAAATATACTAGTCCATTCTATGCTTATTAGTATTTAGCACCTATTTCTCTCCTACATTTGTGTACTATTTGCTCTAGTTTTGCATAAGTGGATCGCTTCTTTCATCTATATCTGCAGTTTTTGATCCTCTTTTGTACTTGCATTGCTTTTTGGATATTGTTTTATTATGACTTGACAACCATGTCACCTTTTCCTACTTTTAATCTACATTCTCAAAATTAATTGTGGGATCCATTACTATTTAACAGATATTTATGATACTTTTCTCCATTCTGTTCCATAGCTCATACTCTTTGTATGTTCACATCTTTACCGCTCTTGTAATCCTTTTACCAAGTCCGCCACACGACATTTAAACTTAAGTGTTTATACAATTGTTTCACCAGCTTTCTAACGTTTATAAACAGCAAATAAATTCACCACATGCAACTGCTTTACTCAGCATGTCACAGCTTAATATTATTGTCTAGGTTACAACATCCCACGTAAGTAGCTTTGAAATTTTCCTTTTCGACGGTTGTCTGTTTCATATTTAGTAGTATCGTCAAGTGACTTGAAAACGACCAAGCGTTGAAATTGGAGTCTCAATAAATAGTGCTTTAACTGTCTAATGCGGGATGATTTCACTTAAAAAGTTAACGAAGGCGGTGACCCGGTCATCATCGAATTTCTAGATTTAGTTGTTACTTCCATGCTGTGAAATTCACAATACTATGTGGTAAAATTTACACAAACGTCAGCTTTACACCCCGTAATTGCGAGAACAATTCTAATATTCAAACAATTTCAAACAACATCTCGTGCGACGTACATGCACTGTAGCTTAGCGCCATTTTTAGGCAAATTTTAGGCCGTTTCGTGGAATGATAGACCACAAGCGTCACAGTGTCACAGATCAATTCCTTCGTCTCGAACTCACCTACACCGCTACGGCATATATAGTTGCTGTCAGCATATATACAGTGTATGGATAAGTGTCTCATCTCTGGGGCTTCAGAAGACAGTTGCGAGAAGACTACAGGACATACACAAACAGTCACATATCAGGGTCTCGGCCAGCCTGTTTCCCTCACACCACGTAAGCAGTCAGTCTTATGGAATGTGTTGTATCGTCCACTGATTGTTTTGTCTTTTGGAGGTTTTACCTGATGTATATCACGAATCGCTGGATCGTCGCAGCTGACTCACATTTAGTGCATTCTAGGAGAGAAAATGCTCGCAGCGCTTCATTATAAACCGTGTTCTCAAACGTTTGGCCCCTGGCAATCTGCAACTAAGGAACGCTGCGTATTACGAATCTAAACTGGGAGAGACACTCTGTACGATGATTCACATTGTTTTTCTGTGTCTTGAAGTTTTCGCACAGTCATATTCTGAAATCCCTGACGTGCTTATGAATAACTCCATGTAACAGATTTTGAGAAAACCTTCGAGAAACAAGACGATGGTTCGATCTATATCAGGACAGCGAAGAAGTTATATGCTTATGGTACAGTTTCCATAGGACTTTCTCCATTAGGATAGAGAGACATCAGAGTCCGATAAGAATATCCCTTATCACAAATTCTGCTCTCTGCAGGTTCATGAGGAAGTTTTCATATCGCAAAAGCAGTAAGAAAACGAATTAATGTAACTACCAATCGTTCTCTTATATAACACAAATAAAAGAAATAGTGCTGCAGTCTTCGTAACGATCGTTATATATACATGCGATGGTAATATCAGTACGCAGTATGGACGTAATTGCAGTACAGATACAAATCAAACTATTTCACCTTGTAGCAGTGCAGGAAATGGACTATACGCGCACTCTAATAAGACTTTCGGCGAGATGGCTGAAGGGAGCAGCTAAATTGACAGAAGTCGAATGAGACTTACGGATTCTGATCAGTGTCCGCTCACTACGAACGTTAACTAGCAATCAACACCGCGTTCAAACTGTCTAGCAGGGGTAAGATGATTACAGGCTTTGTTACCCAAAACGCTTCATAAATAATTAACGCTCTGTATCGTGTCTCCTTTCGTACGTGCAGATGCTAGAAACACTGCGCTGTTTACTAGCTAAAGTTAGCAGCGACAAGAAATCAGTGAATATCGATCGATGTAATTCGACTTCTTTTGATTCTGCAACTCCCAAGAGCCAAAAATGGCTCTGAGCACTATGGGACTTAACTTCTAAGGTCATCAGTCCCCTAGAACTTAGAACTACCTAAACCTAACTAATCTAAGGACATCACTCACATCCATGCCCGAGGCAGGATTCGAACCTGCGACCGTAGTGGTCGCGCGGTTCCAGCCCAAGAGCCACCTCTTCTTAGAATATCTGTGTAACAAATTTCGCAGTGCACGTACAGCGAATTTACCCTTACACCCTTCCACTTGCGACTGTGGAATATTATTTGCATAATCGGAAAGCGTATTTCTTTCATAACTACGCTGAAACACGCTATAATCTCATACAAGCGAGCTACTGCTCTGGCGCAATCCACAATCGTTTCTTACTATTTAACGTTAGCCTTTCACTATACAGATAGCGATAAATATAGAATTTATAACTTTCTTGCTAATTAAAATGGAAGAATGATTAGAAGAATTTGGTAAATACCAACTAATTGACCCGCGCAAATAATTCGCACTCTCTTCTGATCAGGCGCCAACAGCTAATACAGTAATGGAGAAATTGGTTAATGCATGTATTTATTAATAAATGGTATTATATTCTGGGAAGCAGTAACAAACTTAGTGTCACTGTAAAAAATCAATATCTTTATACAGGGTGAGTCACCTAGCGTTACCGCTGGATATATTTCGTAAACCACATCAAATACTGACGAACCGATTCCACAGACCGAACGTGAGGAGAGGGGCTAGTGTAATTGTTTAATACAAACCATACAAAAATGCACGGAAGTATGTTTTTTAACACAAACCTACGTTTTTTTTTAAATGGAACCCCGTTAGTTTTGTTAGCACATCTGAACATATAAACAAATACGTAATCAGTGCCGTTTGTTGCATTGTAAAATGTTAATTACATCCGGAGATTTTGTAACCTAAAGTTGACGCTTGAGTACCACTCCTCCGCTGTTCGATCGTGTGTATCTGAGAGCACCGAATTACGTAGGGATCCAGAGGGAACGGTGATGGACCTTAGGTAGAGAAGAGACTGGAACAGCACATTACGTCCACATGCTAACACCTTTTTACTGGTCTTTTTCACTGACGCACATGTACGTTACCGTGAGGGGAGAGGTACACGTACACACGTGGTTTCCGTTTTCAATTGCGGAGTGGAATAGAGTGTGTCCCGACATGTCAGGCAATAGATGTTCAATGTGGTGGCCATCATTTGCTGCACACAATTGCAATATCTGGCGTAATGAATGTCGTACACGCCGTAGTACAGGGTTATTACAAATGATTGAAGCGATTTCACAGCTCTACAATAACTTTATTATTTGAGATATTTTCACAATGCTTTGCACACACATACAAAAACTCAAAAAGTTTTTTTAGGCATTCACAAATGTTCGATATGTGCCCCTTTAGTGATTCGGCAGACATCAAGCCGATAATCAAGTTCCTCCCACACTCGGCGCAGCATGTCCCCATCAATGAGTTCGAAAGCATCGTTGATGCAAGCTCGCAGTTCTGGCACGTTTCTTGGTAGAGGAGGTTTAAACACTGAATCTTTCACATAACCCCACAGATAGAAATTGCATGGGGTTAAGTCGGGAGAGCGTGGAGGCCATGACATGAATTGCTGATCATGATCTCCACCACGACCGATCCATCGGTTTTCCAATCTCCTGTTTAAGAAATGCCGAACATCATGATGGAAGTGCGGTGGAGCACCATCCTGTTGAAAGATGAAGTCGGCGCTGTTGGTCTCCAGTTGTGGCAGGAGCCAATTTTCCGCGGGCTACGCGTGAAACTTGCCCGCACGCGTTCAACCGTTTCTTCGCTCACTGCAGGCCGACCCGTTGATTTCCCCTTACAGAGGAATCCAGAAGCTTTAAACTGCGCATACCATCGCCGAATGGAGTTAGCAGTTGGTGGATCTTTGTTGAACTTCGTCCTGAAGTGTCGTTGCACTGTTATGACTGTCTGATGTGAGTGCATTTCAAGCACGACATACGCTTTCTCGGCTCCTGTCGCCATTTTGTCTCACTGCGCTCTCGAGCACTCTGGCGGCAGAAACCTGAAGTGCGGCTTCAGCCGAACAAAACTTTATGAGTTTTTCTACGTATCTGTAGTGTGTCGTGACCATATGTCAATGAATGGAGCTACAGTGAATTTATGAAATCGCTTCAATCATTTGTAATAGCCCTGTACATCTGGTGTAATGTCGCCGCAGGCTGCCACAATACGTTGTTTCTTATCCTCTGGGGTTGTAGGCACATCACGGTACACATTCTCCTTTAACGTACCCGACAGAAAGAAGTCCAGAGGTGTAAGATCAGGAGAACGGGCTGGCCAATTTATGCGCCCTCCACGACCTATGAAACGCCTGTCGAACATCCTGTCAAGGGTCAGCCTAGTGTTAATTGCGGAATGTGCAGGTGCACCATCATGCTGAACCCACATACGTCAACGCGTTTCCAGTGGGACATTTTCGAGCAACGTTGGCAGATAATTCTGTAGAAACGCGATGTATGTTGCAGTGCTCTCCGATACACACGATCGAACAGCGTAGGAGTGGTACTGAAGCGTCAACTTTAGGTTACAATATCTCCGGATGTAATTAACAGTTTACAATGCAAAAATGGTTCAAATGGCTCTGAGCACTATGGGACTCAACTGCTGTGGTCATTAGTCCCCTAGAACTTAGAACTACTTAAACCTAACTAACCTAAGGACAGCACACAACACCCAGCCATCACGAGGCAGAGAAAATCCCTGACCCCGCCGGGAATCGAACCCGGGAACCCGGGCGTGGGAAGCGAGAACGCTACCGCACGACCGCGAGATGCGGGCTTTACAATGCAACAAACGCGCACTGATTGCGTGTTTGTTTATATGTTCAGATGTGCTAACAAAACTAACGGGGTTCCATTTTAAAAAACCTAGGTTCGTGTTAAAAAACATACTTCCGTGCATTTTTGTATGGTTTGTATTAAACAATTACACTAGCCCCTCTCCTCACGTTCGGTCTGTGGAATCGGTTCGTCAGTATTTGATGTGGTTTACGAAATACATCCAGCGGTAACGTTAGGTGACTCACCCTGTATAAACCTCTGACAATTAAGTTCTGTGAATGAAGTCATAATGGTCGATCGGGCAACACTGGCGACTCACATCGCTGCACCTGCGTAGCGGCCGGTGGTGACAACCTGCCTCCATCGTAGTTCAGTTGAGCATCGTGTATGTTCCGTGTCTGACCTGTTGGACGAAGTGCCTGTTTGTGCGTTGGCTCTGAACTGAGAACAGGACAATGAACGCGCAAAGGATCAATTTAAAGTTTTGTTTTAAGCCTGGCAAGACACCGTAAGGAACATACGCGATGTTGGTACGTCTTTATGGGAATCAAGCACGAACGACCATCAATTAACTGTGCACATGATAGCGGATGAACTGCAGATGAACTGTGAATCCATGCAACAAATCCTTACCCAGGAGTTAGGGAAGAGGAAAACTTGTTGCCGTATTGTGCCGCATCACTTGACTGACGATCGGTAGCAGGCACGTTTAGAGGCTTCACAGGATTTTGTCGAAACAGCGAATGCGACACCCAATTTATTGAACCGTATTGTCACTGAGGATGAAACCTGGTGTCTCTGGTATGACCCTGAAACAAAACGGCAAAGCATGGAATGGCGTTCTCCGACATCACCTCATTGGGAAAACGTCAGAGTGGAAAAATCAGGCATCAGAACGGTGCTGGCCACCTTGAAACGTCCCCTTTCAACAATTATACATGACTGTGCTTAAACTGACACACAATGTTTTTAGCGCAACGCAATCTGACTTTCAAAAATCCCTACAAAAAATGGCCCTGACTAACATTAACCTATACGTTTCACAAATCGCTTAAAAAAATGGTTCAAATGGCTCTGAGCACTATGGGACTTAACATCTATGGTCATCAGTCCCCTAGAACTTAGAACTAGTTAAACCTAACTAACCTAAGGACAGCACACAACACCCAGCCATCACGAGGCAGAGAAAATCCCAGACCCCGCCGGGAATCGAACCCGGGAACCCGGGCGTGGGAAGCGAGAACGCTACCGCACGACCACAACAAATCGCTTACCTCACAAAAATCTTGGTTACTCGAACTACTGCAATACAGCGAGCGCCACTACTGCCAGCTAAATAAAAGATGCAAACTACGGAAGGCACTAACTACTGATAGGCATAGTTAGAAACTGAAAGATTTTAATAGAGATCAAACAATGTATTTACCTTAATAATCATAATATATATGCCATCCAGTCTTACAAATTTCAAATCTCCGCCATTTCTCTCCCCACATCCACCACTGCTGGCGGCTCACCTCCAACTGCGCAACGCTACGCGCTGTTCAAATCCAGCTGCCGCTGCCCAACACTACCATGGCAGACAACAATGCAAACTAGCCACAGACTGCACACAGCACAGCCAGTGATTTTCACACAGAGCGCTTCGTAACGTTGCCAATAAAAAAACAAACAGCCTACTTACACAGCGCAACGCTACGCGCTGTTCACATCCAGCTGCCGCTGCCCAACACTACAATGGCAGACAACAATGCAAACTAGCCACATACTGCACACAGCACAGCCAGTGATTTTCACACAGAGCGCTACGTAACGTTGCCAATAAGAAAACATAAACAGCCTACTTACACAGCCCCCATGCTCCCCACAAAAAATTTTACAAATTGTTTTGGGCAGTGGCCAATAATGATTTGATAAAATTTTTCATAATTACAATAACAAAGAAATCAAATGCACACACTTATTGATACAATGTTGGTCAAAAGCTAAAATTTTCTCACAGTCCATAAAGACAGTCCAGATTGTTCATTACAGTAAAATTGCAGTGTTTTTCTCAAAGTTTGAGCAGTAAAAGACAATGCACACGGAAGTAGTTTTCCATGCAGTCTTGAAGAAGTAGTGTTGTCCTTCCAACGGAAAGACAGTGCTGACTCTTGACATGCTGACAGGCAATGGGCCACAACAGAGCAAACCCATAGCAGAGTCATTCGACGTTTTGAAGAATATTGGTAGGTAGGTCATCACAGAGCAGATCCACTGTAGTCCCAGTAGAGATTACGGTATTGGTGGGCCACCAGAGGTGCAGACCAACTGTAGAGATTGTGGTATTGGTGGGCCACCAGAGGTGCAGACCCACTACAGTCCTTGTAGAAATAATGGTATTGGTGGGTCATCAAAGGTGCAGACCCACGGCAGTCCTTGTAGAAATAATGGTATTGGTGGGTCATCAAAGGTGTGGACCCACTGTAGTCCTTGTAGAGACGGCCAGCAGCCATCTGTTGCGACTGTGCAGGTGCACATATCACCATCGAAGAGTCTTGCGGAGAATATAGCAAGTCCATAACCACCACTTGTGCACTCACAAAGTTTTTGGAATTGTCCTTAGAAACAGCAATGCTGTTATCCAGTCCCTTGCTGAATTATTAACACACATGCAAACACTAACAGTCCCTACTTCTCACATATTGTCCATATACTATGACCAACAGAAACGTGTGCAGTGAAATGGAACTTACAATTTAATAATATGATGAACTGGTGTCAATTACAATTTTATAACATAAGAATACAATTACAAAGGTACAAAATACATCATTAAAGAACATAACAATACAGATAACATTTGTAGTACAGGCTTTACAAAAGAATCGAAATAACATATACATCAGTGTTACAGGAATTATTACATGAGTACATACATAAAAGATCAGAATAACTTTCGAAACATCAACTTTACACATGAGCATTAAAACAAAACAGAATAAATAATGTCTAAGCATATTTACAAGGTAAATAACATATTATTAATGCCAATTATATTTGAGGATAACAGTATTCCTCATCATAGTGAATGTAGCTTAGTATTAGAAGAAAAAAAATCTATGAAACTACGCAGAGACAGGAAGAAAACAAATACACAAGGGTACACAAACACATTGTGGGATAACACAAAAGGAAAGGACAGGGTTCGTTTTCAGTGTAACATTAGGTACTGCAGTCCAACCCAAAACTTCATTCCACAGATCTTTCGTCTTATTTCGATATTTGCTCCAGCCAAAAAAATCCTATCCAAGCATGCTTTCTGTATTTTTCTCGTATAACCTCTCAGTGCATTTCTTCAAATTCATCGCAACTCATTCTCTTATAGGCTACCCCCTCTTAAGCTAACTTAAATCTACTGAACTCAGATGCTAAACTAAGGGATGAGGCAATGCAGCAGCACAAAACAATTAACAGAAACAGCAAGACAAAAAATTTAAATAGGCAAAGCAATTGCAATATTACAACTAATATAAGGCACCGTGCAGCAAACAAGAAAAATAAATCAGTAGTAAAACTAGCTTAACAGAGTAATACAAAGTGAAATTTAGTAGCACTATGCCTGACAAACAGCCACAGCAAATGCAATAACTTATATCTAAACATGAGAAAGCTCAAGCAGAAAAATTATTACAGTAAAAATGCCCATGTTTAATACCTATGTCACATCTTAACACTAGAGTGATGCATCACAAACACTTACTCTACCAAAAAAAATTACCAAGTAGTTGAAAAGAAAATTATGTATGCAGTTACTGTTATTAATCCATTATTATTGTTCTTTCCATTCCAAGTGCAGATCTGTTGGCAGAAAGTGTTCACATTAGCAAAAGGGACACACTAATGGCGTTTTCTCCAGGCGTCTGACATAGCTGGGTGCCCATGATGCATTACGTGCAGGTGGTCATTTAACTTTCTTACTGAAATATTTACGACAGCAGTTTCCGCTAGTGACAGTCTCATATACAAAATTTCACGGGTCGAGAATTTGCGTTGCAAATGTGTAGAAACAAAATCTTATGAATATAACAGTGTCCAAAAAATTTTCGCTGGCATTGTGATACATTCACGCATTTACACACATTTCATAACTCTTACAAGTACGATTCTTGGTTTCCAACAACCTTTTTCACAAACCAGAGTCCCTAACCACTACTCATTATTCCTTACCTTATTCGTCGACACTTCTTCAATATTTCACCATAATAAATACGTAGCATGATCAGATTCCTCATACAGCATCAGCTTATTGATCATAAATGTACCTCAACAGCATAATACACATAGTCATCGTAATAATAACATCAAAACACCTCAGTCAACTCTCAAAATCGTCGTAGCTTCCTCCAATAATTAAAAAAAATTCTCTGCTCATGTCAAAAGTGTTATCTGCCTCAAACGTACTTTAAAAATCGTGATCCCATACCAAATATATCATTCAAAGCTCTCATAACATCACAATGGTTCCAAAAAAATATGAACAGGTCACACAGTACAGACAAAATATAGTTTCATAAGTGTGAAGTTATCCAACTGTGTAATTGTGTAAACATGTGTCACTGATGTAGTAAAAAAAATGTTTATCTCTCAGTTAAATGATCAGATAGCTGTGTAATTTGTGTGTTAGAGAAATATGGTACCGATGTGTAAAGTTGTATAAGCAAATACCATATTAGCTAGGGCTCCTTGTGCTTGCCACACACATGGTACACAAAGTAAGCGTGTACCCCCCTGAGAATTAATGTAATTATAACCTCAGGTGTTACAGATTACAGCAATGGAATGAAATTTATCACGGAAAACTATCTTTGTAATTCAAAAATCTTGAAAAATAAATGGTTTAAGTACAAAATTAAGCACTCAAATGCATGTCCTGTAGCGCTAAATGTGCGTCTTGCTGTAAGATAATCTCTGTGGAGGTGTCGTAGTTATTGTCCTCCGAAAGCTAAGTTCTGCAGAAGTCAATGTACTTACCTCATGCTAAACAAAAGTGAAATGCTTTGCGTATAGATATCTTAGTTATTACGCTTACTGTTGTGATGAAGAAATTACTGTGCTGTAACGTATTGTTGTGCTACGGAAAAGGCTGTCTCATTGTAGTTATACCACAAAAGTTACTACTAAAACATGTTTTACTTTCCAGAATAATACAGAAAAACTGTGCAGATATGAAACAGAAACACCGCAAAAGCAACATTGTAAATTGTCACTCATTAGTAGCGTCATAATAAAATCGTATAGCTGTCACATAAACTAACCACTGTCTCATCTGGTATCTCACATAAAGTACTTTAAATACAGAATGTATTTTCAAGTAAACCATAATGTTGCATTAGAATCTCATTAGCAGTACCAGTATATGTTCTAAGTATGTGAGCCTTATAGTCGTTACGTAATCGTGCAACTAACAAGCAAGAATGTACACACAATAACACTGTATCGTCTGGTCGCAATAACAATGCATTCGTAATTTCTGTTTAAATAAGTTCTCTTGGTTCTTGACTGGATATTTAACTTCAAACATTGTTGCATGGTAACAGTTTCTAAAGCATACTAATAACGTGAGGTGAAACGTTTTATGGCAAAGACAAAGTTAAAAAGCAGATTATCTTTCAATAAACGGTTTTACATGTGAAATGTGGTGTAAACTTTTACTCTTCCTAGTACACAGAGTTTCAACTTCAACGCAATTATCATGTGGTATACGTCGGATTCTGTAAGGTTCATTGTAAACTAGAAAGAATTTGTGACTCAAGTGTTTCTTCTTATGTGACAATGAATGAGCTTTAATGAGAACGTTCTGACCAGTATATAATTTCTTTGCATTTGCTTTACCGTATAGTTTTCTCCTTTTGTCTGCTGCAGATTTTATATTTTTAAGAGCCAAACCAATTATGTCTTTGTGTCGAAGTTTACGTGTATTCGGGTAAGGTACAAGCTCTCTGATTCTGTTCGGTGGTTCTTCATTCTTCAGTACAAGAGTAGGTGTTAAAGCAGTGGAGTCATGAGGCATTTCATTCAGCACGTTTTGAAATAAGTGTAAATATATGTCCCAATGCTGATGCTTTCTGTGACAATAAAGTCTGCAAAGCTTATTGATTTCTTTCATAATCCGTTCGGAGGGGTTACAATGTGGTGAATACAATGAAATAAAAACAGGTTTGATTTTAAGATTCCGAAGCATGCGTGACCAAACAGCAGATCTGAATTGCGGTCCGTTATCTGAAATGACTTTACCAATGTGGCCAACTTCACGTAAGAAATTTTTAGCAAAGGCGTTGGATACAGACTGTCCAGTGGCTTTACGTAACGGAGTGAAAGAAACAAATTTTGAAGTAAGTTCAACAGCGACTAGAACGTACGAAAATCCATTCGATGTTCTGACAAGGGGCCCCAAGAGATCAACAGCAGCAAATTCTTTTAATTTAGAAGGAATAATAGGAAACAACGGAGCACGATATGAGATAGTAGATGGTTTCGCCTTTTGACAAAGTTTACAAATAGACAAGACTCTTCGAATTCGCTTTTCCATGTTGTTAAAATAACAAGTCGTTCGAATAATATGATAACATTTTCGTGGGCCAAAATGTGCGTAGCCTTAATGAATGTACCAAATGAGCTTATTAACAAAATCGTCTGGAATGCAAAGTACCCATAGCTTGTCATCAACAGTGCAGCGTTTGAAGAGTATGTTGTTTCTAACCAGGTAATAATGCCGAATCTGTGTGTCTGTCTTTTCATGCCATTTACTTTTGATGTCTTTCCAAATCGGATCTTTATCTTGTTCATGAGCAATGTCCTTTAAAGATGTGGTGATGAAGTATTCAAAGGCGATTTTCTGAATGTAAAGAATACTGAAATTTTTCTCAATGTTGCCTTCTGTGTTACTTTTCTCAAGCCCAACCGGTGCGCGTGACAGCGCGTCCGCAACAATGTTCTCCTTGTCGGGAATGTAGACTATTGTGAAGCGGAATTCTTGCAGAAACAATGCCCAACGTTTTAACCTGTCATGATTTAATTTTGAAGACATAAGAAATTGTAACGCACAATGATCACTGTATACTTTTAGGTGCTTACCAGAAAGAAGAAACGGAATTTGTTAAATGCCCAAACGATAGCTAAAGCTTCTAATTAGGTAACGGAATAATTTTTTTCAGATTTTGTTAGCACTCGGCTAGCTAAAGCAATGGTTTTCTGAACAGTAATGTCATTTTCTGTGGCTTCTTGAAATAAATGGGCACCAAGACCGACTTTAGAAGAATCAGTGCTAAGGCAGAAGTCTTGTGACAGATCTGGATGAGCTAGTATTGGTGCGTGAAGTAACGCTTCTTTCAAAAAATTGAATTCCAACTGTGCTTGTTCGTCCCAGTTCCAAATAGTATTTTTTCCAGTGAGAGAACAAAGTTTTGGTGTAACAAGAATTTGCATATTCAGAAAACGACGGTAAAAATTTACGAGACCTAGAAAACTGCGGACTTGTCTTTTTGTGGATGGAACTGGAATGGCTCTGATTGCTTCTAACTTTTCAGGATCCGGCTGAATGCCTTCAGAAGAAATAATATGTCCCAAAAACTTCACCTTTGTCCTACCGAATTCAGACTTTTCCAAGTTAACTGTAATTCCAGATTCTGCAAAAATATTTAACAAACTGTTGAGGATGCGGTTATGTTGTTCCCATGAGGCTTCTGCTATCAGAATATCGTCCACATATAAGGTGATGTGATGTTTTAAGAACTCAGGTAATATGTAATTTAGCCCGCGAATGAATGCTGCCGAAGAAATGTTCAAACCAAAAGGAAGTTTCCGAAACTGATAACAAACGCCGAAACAAAGAAAAGCTGTGTATTTTCTACATTCTGGATGAAGTTCGATGTGATAAAAGCTGGATCTGAGATCAATGGAAGACAACACTTTTACACCATTAAAATTTTGAAGAAGTTCTTCCATCGTCTGCGGCCTGTCTGTTTCAGGAATAATGATAGTATTGATTTGTCTCGAATCTAGGACAAGCCGGATCGATCCATTTTTCTTCTCAACGACATGTAACGGATTGTTGTATGAGCTTACTGCAGGCTCAATAATGCCCTCGTCAAGCATAGATTGTATTTCTGTTCTAACATGGTCCCTATAATGAGCTGGAATTACGTATGGTCTAACACAAAATTTAGTATGCTCACGAACACGAAATTGGTATTGAAATCCCTTGATTGTTCCTGTTTTGTGAGTAAAAACTGTGGAATGTGCTTGTAAAATCTCAAAAAGGTCCTGCCTATCAGTGTCATTATAATTCTCAATTGTTTGAATTTTATTCTCAATTAACTCATTAGTTTCAAATATGCCATCGATATCATCCCTGTCAGTACTTGCAGAGTGATTGTTAGTGTCTAGTTCCGTAGAAAATTCCGAACTGTTGTCTAACAGAAGGTAAAGCCGATTAATTTCCTCGACATGGTTTGAGAGCCAGTCTTCAAATTTCGAAGGTATTGACTTATCTTCTTTCTCTAAATTTATTTCAGCATCGTGAAAGCTTAAGTTTGCTTTGTATTCATTCAAAAAGTCTACTCCCAGTATAATTTCCGTCGACAATAATGGAACAATAAGAAAGTTCATAGAGAAGCTGTGGCTTTGCAAAAGAATTCTAAGTTGGTTTGTTGGCATACATCTACACTTTTTCCAAAGATTGCACCTTGTAATTTAATCTTACGTAACGGAAGTGTGGGGCAATCGTTCGATTTGTTGCACTTGTTAAAAGCTGTTTCACTAATTACTGAAATGGGACTGCCAGAGTCAAGTACTGCCGTAATTTTACGTCATTTACAGTTTTGTGAATCACAGGATATGCAATGTTGTTAAGTTTTACGTCGTGTTCCTGGAGTAAGATGTCCCTAATGTCTTCCATTTTTACGTAATTACTAGCTACGGCAGCTGCGTTGTCAGTTTCATAAGTACGTTTTGTGGCTGCCAGCGGTGTGAGACATTGCCTATTGTCTCTTTGTTGGCGCGCGTCGTTATTGGGATTTGGAGACCTAACTTCTACAAATTCACCGTGACAAGAGGGCCCTGCCCTGTTTAAATCCCGACAGTTCTGATGCAGTTCAGGTCTGTGGTTACGATCATATTGTCTGTTGTCATGTCGGTAGATTCCATAGTTTCTTTCTTGTCGGTCACGTGGTGGAGAATTTCTCCCTGAGTCGTAACTGCACGCTGGACCGTTGCGTCTAAAGTCATTCTGTCTCCGTTGATAATAATTATTTTGGTTCCCATATTGTCTGTTTCTCTGATTGTCTCTCGATAGTCATTACTGCGGAGAGGTGATCTTTCCCTGTAATTATTACTACTCTGCCAACGGTTGTCATAAGGGTGGTGTCTGCTTTGGTCACGATTTACGTTGTAAGAATAGCCTTGTCGTGTCCATTTATTATTTCTGTCATCGCGGAATTGTGACAGATGTGACCTGTAATTGTTGTACTCTTGTTTTCGCGTTCCACGATTGTTAGTGTCAATTTCCAGTTCTTGTAACAGTCCCTGAAAAGCTTCAATGTCGTCTTTGCAACGTCCTGCTAAAATAATATGTCGTAAATGTCCAGGCAGTTTGATTAAGCAAATGCGGATGAGTTCTGAGGGGCTGTATGGGTTTGAAAGATACTGATTCTTATGCAACATGTCTTCAAAATATTTCATAAGACTGGAAAATTCAGATTGTTCGAAACGTTTCATCATTATGATGCTATGTTTTACTCGGTCTTGTGTAGCTTGAGACCAATACGCTGAGAGGAAGGCATGGTAAAATTCTCCTTCACTGTGACAATCGTGAATGACCGATAGCATTCTTACAGCTGGTTCATTCTCCAAGTAGCCACACATAAATTCTAACCTGTGCTCCAACGACCAGTTGGGAGGAAAACAATGAGAAAATTGATGGAGCCATGCTTGTGGATGAATGTCGTTGTCATAATTCTTAAACGTTTTGAATTTACGTGTAGTAATGAACAGCTTATAGTCGAAATCATCGTGTCGGCGAGTCGCACATCACTCATTGTTACTTCGTTTCGGCGGTTCCATCTCAAAATCCAATGCGCCTTGCCAATTTCTTTCATAATTTCAGAAGTGCCCTGTGTTATTATTTTGTGGTTGTTCCGTATTTCTATGTCCCTCTTCCCGTACTGGAGCGCGAGTGTCCTCTGAAATATGTAATTCTTGTATTACCTGCGTCAACTGATCTTGTACTTCCCGGATTTCTCTTTTGTACTGTGTATTGATTTGATTTTGACTTTTGTTTGAATTTTCTAATTTGTTCATACTCTTCTGTGTCAGTGAAGGCTACGGGTCTTGTGTCATTCAGATCATCATCTACCTTTGTAGATAAGTTAGTGACCTGATCCGAAAGTTTGGCTACTTTCTCCGATAGTGAACACATTTCCTCAGTGTGTTTTTCTGAACCAAGTTTCAGAGTGTCCATTTGTGTTGAAATCGAATCTACTGTGTCCTTTAAGTTTTCCTGAGTTTTTGCAAGTTGCGTAACCGAATCGGTAGATGCAACTGAGTCAATTTTAGCCCACAAGGTCTCATGATTTTCATGAACAATGGTTTGCAGTTCTTTTATGGCTGCTTCGTGATTCTGTAATGCATTTTCATGCCGCGAAAAAATAGGCTGAAAATGCTCACAAATTTGTGTTTTTACGTCATTACAGACTTCTTGACATTTCGATTCAATGTTATGTAACTCAGTAGTTAAATCTTCACGTGTTTGTTCAAGTGTGGTGTCTAACGTCCGAAGATTTTGTTCCATTGTGTCTAACTGTTGCTGTGTTTGTCTCTAGTGTTGTTCCATTGTGTCTAACTTTTGAATCTTTTGCTGTGTTGTCTCTGATTTTGTTCCATTGTGTCTAACTTTTGAAGCTTTTGTTCCATTGTGTCTAACGTTTGAAGATTTTGTCCCATTTGTCTCTGATTTTGTTCCATTTGTTGCATTAATTGCAATAATAATGTATTAGTGTCTGGAATCTGTTTCTCTATGCTTTTTGGCAGTGCATTTTCACCGGCAACATTCACATTTTGACAAGCAGAAAATGTGTCTTGACTCATTTGAGAAAACGGTGAGGACCCAAAACCTAGGTCTACAGTATTTGTAATATTGTGTTCTGTCATTTCGGATTCCTGAGGCGAGCTGTTGCCGACCGATCGATCGATAATGCTTCCTTGTTCACTACCTGTTTCTCTGTCTACCCAATTATTTGCCGCCCACTCCATTTCCCTATGCGCAATTACCAAATTAGTACTTCGAATGTCTGTTAATTCACTACACAGTGGTGCTGATAAGCTACGCTCGTCGTCACTATTATTTCTCAGTTTACTTTGAAGCCTAGTGTTACGTTTTTCACACGCCATTATTGTCACAATATTTCACACAATAACAGAGAAAAGCACAATTTGAAGAGCAAAAATAAGATAACACATAACATAGCACTGAAAATAATATGTAGTTAATTGCAAGCGCAGCTGCGAAATACTTGGTGCAAATCTACATGCATGCCACAACTGTTTTACTTTACAACAATGAAAGACTGCAACTACAAAGGAGATTCTCTCTACAATTACGCGCTAGCAATGAACAATAGCTACACTAATTACACAAACTACAAGAAAAAATCAGAAGATTCGAGTGAGGTATCCGCGGCTAAGGGTCGACATATGAAACGTCCCCTTTCAACAATTATACATGACTATGCTTAAACTGACACACAATGTTTTTAGTGCAATGCAATCTGACTTTCAAAAATCCCTACAAAAAATGGCCCTGACTAACATTAACCTATATGTTTCACAAATCGGTTACCTCACAAAAATCTTGGTTACTCGAACTACTGCAATACAGCGAGCGCCACTACTGCCAGCTAAATAAAAGATGCAAACTACGGAAGGCACTAACTACTGATAGGCATAGTTAGAAACTGAAAGATTTTAATAGAGAACAAACAATGTATTTACCTTAATAATCATAATATATATGCCATCCAGTCTTACGAATTTCAAATCTCCGCCATTTCTCTCCACACATCCACCACTGCTGGCGGCTCACCCCCAACTGCGCAACGCTACGCGCTGTTCACATCCAGCTGCCGCTGCCCAACACTACAATGGCAGACAACAACGCAAACTAGCCACAGACTGCACACAGCACAGCAAGTGATTTTCACACAGAGCGCTACGTAACGTTGCCAATAAGAAAACATAAACAGCCTACTTACAACCTTTTTCGATTGTCAAGGCATTATCCACAACGCATTTCTACTGGAGGGAACGACGTTGAACGCTGCACGGTACATTGAAATTTTGATCCGTTTCATGCTTCGTTACGCAGTGTATGACCCCAGTACACAATACAAGGTTCCTGGTTTTTTGTTCACTACAACGCTCGCCCACTCACAGCCAAGATCGTCAAAGAGTTTCTGGCAAAAAATGGGGTGGTGCTACTAGAACATCCACCATACTCGCCGGATCTCAATCCTGCAGACGGCATCCTATTCCCTCGACACAAACTCGCTTTGAAAGGAAAAAGATTTGACGATATTTCTGACATCCAGTGAAATGTGACAAGGCTTTTGAAGACTGTCCCAAAGGAAGACTTCGAGCAAAGTTTCCAAGTCATGTATCACAGAGCTCAGTGGTGCATATTGATGGCAGGTGACTATTTTGAAGGTCATTAAGATAACTGTAGTTCATAGTTCATCTACATTAATGTTACAGGACTATTCACTGAAGTTTATGTTGTGGAAATTTGTGGTAAGTTCGTATGGGACCTAACTGCTGAGGTCATCCATTCTCAGGCTTACACACTACTTAATCTAACTTAACCTAAATTATGCTAAGGACAATACAAGCATGCATGCCTAAGGGAGGACTCGAACCTCTGTCGGGGGAAGCTGCACAAATTGTGGCAAGGTGCCTCAGACCGTGTGGCTACCCCATGCAGCCCAAAACTTTAATGGCAGAGGTTTTACAATAAGGTTAATTGTAAAATAACAAATATTGTCTTTGTCAGATTAATTTTATTTTTTCAAACTTCTTTATTTTACAAAAATTCTTTGAAAATAAAGTTAGCCTTCATAATGTGGCTGTCATTTACTTTTTACCTGTGTATGTGTGTGTGTGTGTGTGTGTGTTTGTGTGTTTGTGTGTCTGTTGGTGTGAATGAGTGTGTAGAATATCACTGAGAGTGTGAACTCGTGAAATAGCCACGTATAACTATCCACGCGAAAAATAGGTTCAGGTAAATCTGAT
Organism: Schistocerca cancellata; assembly: GCF_023864275.1. NCBI lineage: Eukaryota > Metazoa > Arthropoda > Insecta > Orthoptera > Acrididae > Schistocerca > Schistocerca cancellata. The sequence goes on from NC_064630.1 coordinate 716,173,855, forward strand.
GCTGCCCTTTTAAGCGTCTGACGCTGTGCTTTCCTGATACCTGTAACAAAGGCGGCGTTTATTGGGAATTAAAGCTGCAGCTGAATTAGGAAGTGTGACGTTGAAGTGGGGTGTGCCTCCAGTTCCATCGGAGTCAGTGGATTTAGGGAGTTACCTGGAATCCTCCACATTAATTAACCTTGATTAGCGTTAAGATCTCTAATATAAAAATAGCATTTCTCTTTAAAACCAAATAATGAGGTGAAAAACGGACGGATTTAAAGAGTTTCTAAGGGTTACAACTGAACGTTCTTTATTTCTTCGAGTTGCACAGGATTAAAACCTTGGCCTCTCCAGGTAACAAATTGGAAATGAAAGATTCATTAATTCTTCTTCACTCATCTTTTTTCTTTTTTGGATTCATAAGTGCCGCTGAACAGAATGGCGAAACATTTCGTTCACTGATTTCTCTGGTATCCAGTTGGGTAGTACAAAAACTATCGCAACTGCAATAAGCATGTTTAAGAAGTTTTATTACTTTATTGAAGTAATGTGTTTGATTTTATAAATCGGCGTCGTACAACTTAAGAAACCGTACAGTGAAAACGGGATCACCATTGTATCTCAAATTTTGAATCAACTTTTGAATTTTAACATAAGACCGTAGGGTTTATTGCTTAACTGTTGTTTCGACAACAGCTCTTCTGTTGGCATGTGTAACGGCGGGTAATACCTGACGGAAGTCTCCACCAAACAGCATTACTTTGCCCCCATAAGAGAGATTATTGTTTATGAAGTCTCTTAAATGTCGATTGACAATGCTTAGAAAGTCGTCAAAAGTGAACAACTGTAACCACTGTTGTGATTTATATCAAAATTAGATTGTCAATAAAGGGCGCCTTCTAACTTCTTTACATCGACGTGCATCACCGAAATCGCTTGTCAGACTACACTTGCGAGAAGAATTTAAACAACTGTAGGAGCTGTCTTGCAGGTTTTAGTTAATCAGATTGTCAACACATGGCACCATATATATTGCTTTTACAAAATAAAACTTTTAACGGAAACAATAACTGAACTATATGTGTATTTTTCATCATTAGTGGTGGACGAAATCTTCAAAGTGATTTTTCAATCATTAATTTTGATTAATGCCGTACTGCCAAACAAAATCGAAGTACCATACACTGAAGCTCCAAAGTAACTGGCATAGGCTTACGTATTCAAATACAGAGAGATGTAAACAGGCATAATGCGGCGCTGCGATCCACCATGCCTATATAAGACAACCCGTGTCTGGCGCAGTTGTTAGATCGGTTACTGCTGCCATAACGGAAGGTTATCACGATTTAAGTCAGTTTCAACGTGGTGTTAAAGTCGGCTCACGAGCGGCTCCGCGGTAGCTATGAAGTGGGGATTTTCCCGTACGACCATTTCATGAATTTACCGTGAATATCAGGAATCCGGTAAAACATGAAGTCTCCGACATCGCTGCGGCCGGAGAAAGAACCTGCAAGAACGGAAAGAACGATGACTGAAGGGAGTCGTTAAACGTGACAGAAGTGCCACCCTTCCGCAAATTTCTGCCTATTTCAATGCTGGGCCATCAACAAGTGTTAGAGTGCAAACCATTTAACGATACATCATCGATATGGGCTTTCGGAGCCGAAGGCTCACTCAAGTACCTTAATGACTGGACGACACAAAGCTTTACGCCTCGCCTCGGCCTGTCAACACCGGCATTGGACTGTTGATGACTGGAAACATGTTGCCTGGTCGGAAGAGTCTCATTTCAAATTGTATCGAGCTGATGGACTTATATAGGTATGGAGACATCCTCATGAATCCATGGACTCTGCATGTCAGCAGGGGTCTGTTGAAGCTGGAGGCTATGTAATGGTGTGGGGCGTATGCAGTTGGAGTGATATGGAAACCCTGATACATCCAGATACCACCCTGACAGGTGACACGGATGTAAGCATCCTGTCTGATCACCTGCATCCATTCATATCCATTGTGCATTCCGACGGATATTATGATGATTATAAGCAATGTTGTTGTTGTGGTCTTCAGTCCTGAGACTGGTTTGATGCAGCTCTCCATGCTACCCTATCCTGTGCAGGTTTCATCATCTCCCAGTACCTGCTGCAACCTACATCCTTCTGAATCTGCTTAGTGTGTTCATCTCTTGGTCTCCCTCTAAGATTTTTACCCTCCACGCTGCCCTCCAATGCTAAATTTGTTATCCCTTGATGCCTCAGAATATGTCCTACCAACCGGTCTCTTCTTCTCGTCAAGTTGTGCCACAGGCTCCTCTTCTCCCCAATTCTATTCAATACCTCCTCATTAGTTATGTGAGCTAACCATCTAATCTTCAGCATTCTTCTGTAGCACCACATTTCGAAAGCTTCTATTCTCTTCCTGTCCAAACTATTTTTCGTCCATGTTTCACTTCCATACATGGCTACACTCCATACAAATACTTTCAGAAACGACTTCCTGACACTTAAATCAATACTCGATGTTAACAAATTTCTCTTCTTCAGAAACGCTTTCCTTGCCATTGCCAGTCTACATTTTATATTCTCTCTACTTCGACCATCATCAGTTATTTTGCTCCCCAAATAGCAAAACTCGTTTACTACTTTACGTGTCTCATTTTCTAATCTAATTTCCTCAGCATCACCCGACTTAAGTCGACTACATTCCATTATCCTCGTTCTGTTTTTGTTGATGTTCATCTTGTATTCTCCTTTCAAGACACTGTCCATTCCGTTCAACTGCTCTTCCAAGTCCTTTGCTGTCTCTGACAGAATTACAATGTCATCGGCGAACCTCAAAGTTTTTATTTCTTCTCCATGGAATATAATACCTACTCCGAATTTTTCTTTTGTTTTCTTTACTGCTTGCTCAATATACAGATTGAATAACATCGGGGAGAGGCTACAACCCTGTCTCACTCCCTTCCCAACCACTGTTTCCCTTTCAAGCCCCTCGACTGCTGCGGAAGCAAAGGGAACTTCACAGCAAACATAAACATAGCCAAAGCCTTGCAGATAAACAAAAATTACGCGAAGCGAAATGTAGTGTGAGGAGGGCTATGCGAGAGGCGTTCAATGAATTCGAAAGTAAAGTTCTATGTACTGACTTGGCAGAAAATCCTAAGAAATTTTGGTCTTATGTCAAAGCGGTAGGTGGATCAAAACAAAATGTCCAGACACTCTGTGACCAAAATGGTACTGAAACAGAGGATGACAGACTAAAGGCCGAAATACTAAATGTCTTTTTCCAAAGTTGTTTCACAGAGGAAGATTGCACTGTAGTTCCTTCTCTAGATTGTCGCACAAATGACAAAATGGTAAATATCGAAATAGACGACAGAGGGATAGAGAAACAATTAAAATTGCTCAAAAGAGGAAAGGCCTCTGGACCTGATGGGATACCAGTTCAATTTTACACAGAGTACGCGAAGGAACTTGCCCCCCTTATTGCAGCGGTGTACCGTAGGTCTCTAGAAGAGCGTAGCGTTCCAAAGGATTGGAAAAGGACACAGGTCATCCCCGTTTTCAAGAAGGGACGTCGAACAGATGTGCATAACTATAGACCTATATCTCTAACGTCGATCAGTTGTAGAATTTTGGAACACGTATTGTGTTCGAGTATAATGACTTTTCTGGAGACTAGAAATCTACTCTGTAGGAATCAGCATGGGTTTCGAAAAAGACGGTCATTTGAAACCCAGCTCGCGCTATTCGTCCACGAGACTCAGAGGGCCATGGACACTGGTTCACAGGTAGATGCCGTGTTTCTTGACTTCCGCAAGGCGTTCGATACAGTTCCCCACAGTCGTTTAATGAACAAAGTAAGAGCATATGGACTATCAGACCAATTGTGTGATTGGATTGAGGAGTTCCTAGATAACAGGATTCAGCATGTCATTCTCAATGGAGAGAAGTCTTCCGAAGTAAGAGTGATTTCAGGTGTGCCGCAGGGGAGTGTCATAGGACCGTTGCTATTCACAATATACATAAATGACCTGGTGGATGACATCGGAAGTTCACTGAGCTTTTTGCAGATGATGCTGTGGTGTATCGAGAGGTTGTAACAATGGAAAATTGTACTGAAATGCAGGAGGAGCTGCAGCGAATTGACGCATGGTGCAGGGAATGGCAATTGAATCTCAATGTAGACAAGTGTAATGTGCTGCGAATACACAGAAAGATAGATCCTTTATCATTTAGCTACAAAATAGCAGGTCAGCAACTGGAAGCAGTTAATACCATAAATTATCTGGGAGTACGCATTAGGAGTGATTTAAAATGGAATGATCATATAAAGTTGATCGTAGGTAAAGCAGATGCCAGACTGAGATTCATTGGAAGAATCCTAAGGAAATGCAATCCGAAAACAAAGGAAGTAGGTTACAGTACGCTTGTTCGCCCACTGCTTGAATACTGCTCAGCAGTGTGGGATCCGTACCAGATAGGGTTGATAGAAGATATAGAGAAGATCCAACGGAGAGCAGCGCGCTTCGTTACAGGATCATTTAGTAATCGCGAAAGCGTTACGGAGGTGATAGATAAACTCCAGTGGAAGACTCTGCAGGAGAGACGCTCAGTAGCTCGGTACGGGCTTTTGTCAAAGTTTCGAGAACATACCTTCACCGAAGAGTCAAGCAGTATATTGCTCCCTCCTACGTATATCTCGCGAAGAGACCATGAGGATAAAATCAGAGAGATTAGAGCCCACACAGAGGCATACCGACAATCCTTCTTTCCACGAACAATATGAGACTGGAATGGAAGGGAGAACCGATAGAGGTACTCAAGGTACCCTCCGCCACACACCGTCGGGTGGCTTGCGGAGTATGGATGTAGATGTAGATGTAGACTCTTACAACTGCCATCTGCTTTCTGTACAAATTATAAATAGCCTTTCGCTCCCTGTATTTTGCCCCTGCAACCTTTAGAATTTGAAAGAGAGTGTTCCAGTCAACATTGTCAAAAGCTTTCTCTAAGTCTACAAATGCTAGGAACGTAGGTTTGCCTGTCCTTAATCTTTCTTCTAAGGTAAGTCGTAAGGTCAGTATTGCCTCACGTGTTCCAATCTTTCTACGGAATCCAAACTGATCTTCCCCGATGTCGGCTTCTACCAGTTTTTCCATTCGTCTGTAAAGAATTCGTGTTAGTATTTTGCAGCTGTGACTTATTAAACTGATAGTTCGGTAATTTTCACATCTGTCAACACCTGCTTTCTTTGGGATTGGAATTATTATATTCTTCTTGAAATCTGAGGGTACTTGGCCTGTCTCATACATCTTTCTCACCAGATGGTAGAGTTTTGTCAGGACTGGCTCTCCCATGGCCGTCAGTAGTTCTAATGGTATGTTGTCTACTCCCGGGGCCTTGTTTCGACTCAGGTCTTTCAGTGCTCTGTCAAACTCTTAACGCAGTATCGTATCTCCCATTTCCTCTTCATCTACATTCTCTTCCATTTCTATAATATTGTCCTCAAGTACATCGCCCTTGTATAGACCCTCTATATACTCCTTCCATCTTTCTGCTTTCCCTTCTTTGGTTAGAACTGGATTTCCATCTGAGCTCTTGATATTCATACAAGTGGTTCTCTTTTCTCCAAAGGTCTCTTTAATTTTCCTGTAGGCAGTATTTATCTTACCCCTAGTGAGATAAGCCTCTACATCCCTACATTTGTCCTCTAGCCATCCCTGCTTAGCCATTTTGCACTTCCTGTCGATCTCATTTTTGAGACGTTTGTATTTCTTTTTGCCCGCTTCATTTACTGCATTTTATATTTTCTCCTTTCATAAATTAAATTCAATATTTCTTCTGTTATCCAAGGATTTCTACTAGCCCTCGTCTTTTTACCTACTTGATCCTCTGCTTTCACTACTTCATCCCTCAGAGCTACCCATTCTTCTTCTACTGTACTTCTTTCTCCCACTGCTGTCAATTGTTCCCTTATGCTCTCTCTCAAAACTCTGTACAACCTCTGGATCTTTCAGTTTATCCAGGTCCCATCTCCTTAAATTCCCAACTTTTTGTAGTTTCTTCAATTTTAATCTGCACTTCATAACCAATAGATTGTGGTCAGAGTCCACATCTGCCCCTGGAAATGTCTTACAATTTAAAACCTGGTTCCTAAATCTCTGTCTTACCATTATATGATCTATCTGATACCTTTTAGTATGTTATAAGCAGTAATACAGTTATAAATGTATCTAAGCTTGCGATTTATCTGAAAAGAAAATTTTTGGATCACAGTGTATGAGGGTGGGCCGAAAAAACTTAAATTTTGTTTTCCTCTCACAATATTTCAGAAAATATGCCAAGTACGAAGATGTAGAAACGGAAATAAACACAACTCGATTCACATCTTCCGTTTGCGCAGGTGTTCCAAAGCCTTTGGAAATATGAAAAAATTCATATTTTGTACGATCTAACGTATGGACTGCCCTGGTTTTTGTGTAATCTAGCCCACCACTTACTGCGCAAGGACTGCTCTGAAGGATAATATTAAGCCTGTGAACCCAGGCGCTGCCATGTATGGAGATCACAGACGTGCCATCTGTTAGACTGCGGAAGGACAGCTACTGTCGGTGTGCCTAAAATGTGTCAGTGAGAAAGTGCAACCTCTAATTTAGAAGAAACAAACAGTCTGACCCTTGAACGCAAAACTTTATTATTACGTAATTTACTATGCTTATTCAGTTTAAGGATGTGAAAATGGTAATCTTAGGAAAATCCTATATAGGCTAGGAAAATACTTCGTCAAAAGTATAAGGCAAGGAAAATATATTCATCAAATTTACCAAAACGTAAAACGAAAAACTATGACAAAAGTGCAAGTAGAAATCTCAACTGAAATTACCATCAGAAATATTAACTCTGCCAACATACACTAAGCTATTGTAAATGGACAGCCGGCCGAAGTGGCCGTGCGGTTCTAGGCGCTGCAGTCTGGAACTGAGCGAGCGCTACGGTCGCAGGTTCGAATCCTGCCTCGGGCATGGATGTGTGTGATGTCCTTAGGTTAGTTAGGTTTAATTAGTTCTACGTTTTAGGCGACTGGTGACCTCAGAAGTTAAGTCGCATAGTGCTCAGAGCCATTCTTGTAAATGGACAGTGTTTCCTATCACTTCTATGACTTATCGGAATTTAAACCTCAGGATGACGTGGTTGCCAGGAACACGAGGAGATTCTATTACTTCAAGCTTGCGCAGTTCTGAAGTGAAAGAACGCTAGTGACTTCAATATTTAGTGCCTCAACAATGCGTCATCATTTACATTTCGAAGTGTGCAGCGACAGTGGCCGGCTGCTGCTTACGACGTGTGCTCTACCTGTCAACCTTATAACACTATGCTGCCTTCTAATGGAATTTAACTAGTTGAAAACTTCCGTAAACTTTCGTGAAGCGGAAGGCTGTATGTGTCCCTAGGCTAAGACAAAACTGCTCTGCGCAGTTGCCAAGGCTGGGTGACGTGCACAATATTGCTCTCAAAGTTCTCGCAACAACGTTAACTAAAACAACTAGTCCGGTTTTCTTTACTCTGGAGATCTACAAGGGGTTCAGCACAAATATGGCTGCAACGGAGACTAGTGAACCTAAAACGTTCGCAGAAAAATTTCTCTCTGCATCACCACAGGGTAGTAAGCGCCCCGTTCAACACTCATCGCCTCCAAGAGAGCCCCAATTATTCATCCGCAATTGACTCTATTGTCTCGAACTTCCACCACTGTACCGCTGCCTTGCCTCACATTAACAGTGGTATCGACCAATGGGAGCAATCAATGTATTCCGTACTTGCATGTTTGAGCAATCATAATTTTCCTAATAAACATAAACTGTATCGTAGAAACGTCGCCTTCTACCTCCTCGCCTCCCTTTCGTAGAATCAACGTCTGAGTTTCGGCAGGGCAGGTGTCTTTAAACGTGAAGACCACGTGCTATTCATGAGAGGAAAGCATGATCCAAGTGTGCAAGTGTTACCTAAAACTGCAATGCAGATGGTTCTTTCTAACTGTCTTAGAGATGCAAGAGGCGAGAGCCCATTATCGTCTTAAATTGGCTCCCTGCGGTGAGGATTGGTTTTCTGTGCCTCGCTTATGTTTCTTTAAGTGGATTTCCATGTCAAATTTCTGTGTCCTAGCCTGAGCCACTGCTCCCTTTCACTTCAGTTCTACACTGCTGTATAAATTTACACATTTATCTGCATGCAAATGAGGGAGGGACTGAAAATACCATGTACAGGAGAGCCACGTATGTCCCCCTTTCTCATTATATTCATAATTATGCAAATTAATCTAATTATGTCCAAAGTATGGCATGTGTCATGTCAATCAAATCAGCGTGTCATAGAGAATGGTAACATCCATGCCACTATACATACCCTCCCCCAATCAGAGTTAATTTTGTGCTCGGTTTAATTAATTGTTTAGGCATTGATTAACCCAGGGCAAAATTACATAAAATCCTCAGGTTGGTAATTGAGCTCTGTCCTGCTTCATCCATCTATTTTAAATCAGAATTTAGTATTTGTGAGGATCCACAGCCTCTAGGTGCTTAATAAACGTAAACATGGTCCAAAGTAAGCTGTAATGCGATTTCTATTTAATCGTGCAATTAGCTAATTTCGGCTACTTGTTATTGTCAAGCCCTGCAAAACCAACATGGAAAATCACTACATTTTCTGCATACATCACGATGTATAACACTTTACACATCTCACATGAAGATAAATCTTTACTGCACAAATTTTTTACAGCCACATGGTAACTAACCATGATAACGATATGAAACTTCCTGGCAGATTAAAACTGTGTGCCGGACCGAGACTCGAACTCGGGACCTTTGCCTTTCGCGGGTAAGTGCTCTACCAACTGAGCTACCCAAGCACGACTCACGCCCCGTCCTCACAGCTTTACTTCTGCCAGTACTTCGTCTCTACCTTCCAAACTTCGAGTTCGAGTCTCGGTCCGACACACTGTTTTAATCTGCCAGGAAGATTCATATCAGCGCACACTCCGCTGCAGAGTGAAAATCTCATTCTATGATAATGATATTTTAACTCTTATTCAAATTTTTTTTGGTACTACCTTCAAATAAATTGTAGTGATACTATTATCTTAATTATGTCTTACAATTCTGAAAAACTGGGGCTATCTCCACTACCTAATTTAAAGTTTGATGAATTTTAGAAACTTCCACCAAATTGGAGTCTAACTCCATTAGTGAATTTACTATTTAAATTAAAAAATCATAGTGATAATAACTCATCCTTACCTCTTAAATTGTGATGATGGTAGTGAGTGAAGATGAGTAAACTTCTTTTTAATGTGCATTATCTTAGATGTGTCCTAAGCCAATCTTATCGTTGTTGCTGACATATGTCAAATATATATATTAAAAGTAATTACATCAACTATTAGCACATATAAGCATACACATACATAATATAGAAACATCTTGTTTCCACTGAATATACATAAACTACTAACATGCAAAACATTAGATCACATGAATTCAAAATATGCTTAACTCATAAATATGATCAATAACAAAAAAGGCAAATAAAAGTACACATTTACATATTCACTGCTGCATAAGCACAAGATTTGTTCAACACATTTCTGTCAGACAACTCTTTAACTGTTGAACACAAGAATTTAACTGTTTGGTAACACTCACATGGTATTGCACTGTTCATGACAAGACACTCCGAACAATTTTGCGTTTTGTTGATCAGCTGCGATTCACAGTCACATAAATACAATACATTTTTTGTGACTAGCAGAGCCACAGTGTTTAGAACGTGGTGAGTGATGATATTTGATCGAAGAATTCAGTGATGGTGATGGCTTAGAGCGTGTAATAGGAGAATGTTACGTTTTGCCTCCATGGACAGTGCCATGAGAGAGATAAGCTTCATTAGCAAACAGGTTCAGCAGAGCATCGGTTCCCCTCTTATGTCAGTCATAGATATCAGATGGTGCCATTCCATAGTAGTTGTAGCAATTCAGTATCGGAGTCAACTCCATCGGACACTGTTGCGATTTTAAAGAAAAAAATGTGCTACCAGTATGGATACGGCATGAATTTAAATTGTCCCAATGTAGCTTAGTGATTCTGGTCTCATCCTAATGATTAAAATTCTAGGATGGGATTTGTCAAGGTAAATTCCTCATGCTTCTAGATCATCATCTTTCCTCCCACTTCCCTGATGGCCTTCTATTCTGCTCTTGCTGCATCTTCCTCTCTTCTGTCTTGTCTTTTCTTTTTTCTTTGGGATGGGATATGGTGAAATATATTAAAGTACAGAATTTGTGAATTTGATTTACCAAGATATTTGTTATAACAGATATGATATATGATCTTGTAATTATAGGATTTGTTATGGCACATTTACCCAAATACATTCATTCACCAGTCGATTTCACACTTCCAACGCATGGTATAATCTTCAGATTTCATCTTTCTCGAGAGGCTTAAAGCAACCTCTCTCAGCGAGCTTCCTCTCGTAAAACTTGCTGCTTATGCTGTCAGTCAAACAGCTCTTCCAAATTCTTGATGCCCCTGCGGATGCTTGATGCCTGGTTCCCCATTTCGCATTGCACTCCTCTGCTATATGCCTTTCTTAAAATTGACTGCTATTGAAATAATATGAGTGGTAATTACAGTTGTGTGCTCGATCACTCTTTTCATCGTTTCCTCTCTCCTTTACGCTGCCATATCTTCAGACGTTGGAAGTTCATGCTGCCGCCGTATCGTCATCCAGTTGTGGCCTTATGTTGTGGTGAATGCTGACCTCTCATTCTTACATGTTTGTCTCTCTTAAAATCTCCTGTATAATAACTTAATCCTACGTTTATATGTCGCCCCGCACTGGCCTTTATAACAGGTGTATAAACTCAACATAAATTTAAATGACAACAAAAGGAATTAATATTAACATATAAAATTCATGTTTCAGATATAGCATCCAAGTGGCAACATCACTTTGTTTATCCAAACCTTGTAAGTTTCCTCAGCTTCATAGAGAAAGTACAAGTACGAAATAATGGTGATGCACGATTTGGACGTTTAGTCATATTATACGGTTAGTTAATGACTTTTTTCCTCTTCACCTTATAATCTAAATAAACGAGAAGGTTATTAAGATCATGGTCAGTAACATAACTTTCTTTTTTTATGGGTTGGGCTTCGCCTCTATAACAGCATTGTAGTTTCCCATCGGTGCTCCATCTTTCCTGTTGGTCCCTGAAACACAGATCATTGAAGCTTAGGCGTTTTATCATCTTGATTAGGCTTTCTCTTTCACTCATAGATATCTCAAAATTATTATTCAAATTATCATTTGAATACCTGTGGCTTCTTCACTATAGCTTTGTTAGGACTTCCTTGTCTCTTTATCTTTTCTGCAGAAATTTTTTCTGATTGATATATGTGGCAATATCCAGGTAGTTACTCCACTTTTTCTTAGTTATATGTACAACTGTTATGACCATTATTTTTTTTCACTTGCAGAACAAAGACTTATTAATGCTACATGAAAGTTAAAACCTCAGTGACTTATTCCTCCTTAGTCAGCCTCTCTCTCTCACATGAACTGTCTGTCATCGAATCTCCCAACTTGCATTCCTAAATGCCAGTTCAAAAATGCTGCTTACAGCCTTTTCTGTCAAATCTATTAATCATTATCAAAGGTCCTCTAACCTTTTCCAACTATAAAAATGTCAGATCTCATATTCCTTTGCTCTGAGCCCAAATATATTTAAAGGTTCGATCACATTATGCATATGGAATCTTATCCTACACCTTTCTTAATTTCAAATTTGTGGATCTTACATTCACCAACCATGATGACAACATGCCTCATCCTCCGATAGGAATGTTTTCAACTTCAGCTTTTTACACTACTTTTGATTTTATGTTTACTACAACCCTGACTCAATTCACAATGGTGTCACATAGCAACATCTTATTTCTGCAGTTCAGTATTACTGTACTTCGTCGTGGTCTCCTGACCTTCACTGACTACGTATTCCGCCCTCACAATCATATTCCACATATCAAGATGCTTCATTCGAACCCAAACTCGATAAGATAAAGCCAATGTTGAATGAATTCATGTAAACGATATGCAAATAACTAATAAATCGCAAGAGCGCACCGTGGTTGAAATACTCGAGGCTGGCGTACACACATACATTCCAGACACGACGGTCACAGGAGCTTTTAGTTCGGGAGAGGCAGACCACACGCCAGGAGGCCCATCCCTACCTATCTACTCGGCCAGCGACCGCCCGTAGAGCAGACAGCGTTTGCCCGAGTGAAAGGACGACCCCGTGTTCGGCTTAAAAGCAAATTCCGCTACATTGTGTGGGAGCAGCCAGCCTACGCATTCTTTGCACATAGCACGCAGCTTCAGAAATTTTTCACAGGGAGACGGCAAACGCCAAACGCCGATACTACAGATTTCCGGATTGGTCGCCTTAAACGAAACGTCATTCTCCCGTTTTAGAAGAGCAACGCTGATTGGCAGACAATATTTCTGACGCCTTGAGCTGAAGGAGTAATGGAAGAGACTAAAAGACATACCCCTTTCACGTCTGGCGTGGAGAGAGGCCATTCCTTTGTCGCTCTTGGAGCGAGAACACGTAACGAGAGCGTGCGCGCTCGTACGTGTACTCAAAGAGCGAGGAACAAGTCTCTCTTCAGTACTTCACTGGGAGAGCACCTCTGTCGAGAGCGAATTGGAGTACGACTCTATATTGAGTCCTTGCGATTAAGCGTTGTTCACTGTGTTGGCTGCCACACTTATTCTGCGGTGCGAACGGACAGAGTTATAGTTAAACACCTGCAAGCGAATTTTTGATTGGCATCGCAGTGGACTGGTTATCTGACCGGTGTACCACGCCAATAGTTAGACTAGGGGCGAATACGAGTCCTTGACTTCATCAAGGTGTAGGGAGAGTTTGATTGGTGGAAGTCAATCCAGATAGAACGAGAGTTATCTTATTTGTCAGCAGCGAGCGGCGCAGACAGCAGTCATCGCAGCTTACGGTATTGTGCACTACAGCTCTTGCGATCCCCATATTTCCTCCACAACAGTACACTTAACTGCATTTCACACGCGACAGCCTTGACCGTACTTAGCAACATTCTGCCAAGTCAATAACAATCTTAAACTTTGTATAGAAATTTCATTAGCGAATCGTATCCTTGAGAGGTAACTTAACATTCCGAAAAGAACAAGGGTATAACTTGTTCAATTCATAACTAAAAGTGCCATTGTGATTTCTCAGAATTTTTGCAAAATAAATAGTGATTTTCGTTAGTTTCATGTTTTTCTTACACTAACTAGCACTACTCCAGTACCCAAGTATCCCACCAGTTACGTAAGAAATTTTGTGAATTTTTGTGTCGTTTCCTTACAGCGGATGACTCCAGAAGATATTTATTGCTGAAAGTTTTTCAGGCATTTCTCTTTAGAACGTTACGAGCGTCTGTCTGACTTCTGTTGTAGTGTGGGGGTGGAAATTGCATCTTGCAGGAGCTGCAGGGTAAAGGGTACATCTCAGATTAATCCGTTGCGCAGAATGACAGAATAGCAACCCCACACGCTCGCATTATTCTTGACTTAAACATACATGGATGTACACACTTTCTTCAGCGTTCTTTGCATTACCTACTTTTCCTTTACGTTTCACATTCGGAAGATAAAATAGTTGTTCAGTGCCATCATCATTAAAGCTAGCATCCCTTTTATTTTCAAAATTTTCAATCAGCGCTTCTTAATCAGAAATGTCACTTAATTGTTGTAATTTTCTGCTTCACCTACAAGTTGCTCATCTGGAGGAACTGGTTTGTCTGTGCAAACATACCATGGATGTTTTTTCTGTGTCCCTTCACTGTCAGTTTACAAGTCGGTCTGGGAAATCAAGTTTTACAGCGTATGTACATTTGCAACAGTTAACCCATCGTCATCTTCAGGTGGTGTTACATTTAGTGGTGGGAATTTGTACAAGTATCTCAACATTCTAATTTTGACTTTCGATCTATCTCCTCCACTTTTGGAGCTGTTTTCTCGTTTCCTGTAACATAAATGATTCTATTAATCTGTTTACTGGGAGCTTTGCAGTTTTCAGTGGGTCGTGCATTATCCTCCTCCCTTCCCGCTTCCACGTTTTTCTGGGTTAGGTGGTCTAATCTCGATCACAGATTGTAGTTTGTTTCACCTTTGATCGCCTCATGTGTTCGTATTCTGTTGCTCTATTGCAACAATCGGAGGGCTATGCGCGTTCAAATTGTTCGTATTATATTCCTGGAAACCATTTGGTCTAGTGCCATTGTTCCTCCAGTTCCTGTTACTGTTAGTGTCATTACTTCTATATGAACCTTTGTTATATCTATTGCCATTTCGTGGTGTATTACAATTTATTCCATTTCGACCATAATTCCACACTGGCTTCTGTCTTCCATTACTAACATTGTTCCCAGTGTACCCATTCCCATTTCTTGGCCTATCAGTGTTATTTTCTCATTGATTTCTATGTTTACCTGCATTGTCTTTACTGTGTATGAAATCTAATTAACGGATGATTCCTTTAAAGAATTGCACGTTATCTGCTCCTCTTCCTAGCAATGACTGTTGATACCATAATGCGAGGTTCATTATACAGAGACGGAAAATTTCTCCATCGCTATTTCTCCATCGCACTATGGGACTTAACATCTGTGGTCATCAGTCCCCTAGAACTTAGAACTACTTAAACCTAACTAACCTAAGGACATCACACACATCCATGCCCGAGGCAGGATTCGAACCTGCGACCGCAGCAGTCGCGCGGTTCCGGACTGAGCGCCTAGAACCGCTCGGCCACCGTGGCCGGCTGCTGCTTAGTTCAGTATGATTACGTTCGGTTCTACGCACTCTAACTGAACCTCATCTGAATCAAGGTCTGTCTCACTCAAAACCTGTTTCCCATCAGCAACCAGATACAATTGTTGTGTAACCATGCCTGTCTCATCATGTGACATTCCTTGCTCTAAATCATGCTGTTCATGCAGATCATCTTCCTGCGTGTCAAGCTCGATCTTATCCAGGTCGTCAACAACCTGCCTTTACCCTTATCTACATCTTTCCGCCATTTCGGACCTTTCCAACGATTTCTGAGCTTTATGAAGTTTGCGCGCTTAACTTCGCTTTGACATTCGATCATTAACTCCCTTCCAAAACAACATACATAGCCCCCACGTAAAATTCCTACATTTTTAAATCAAAATTTCAGTGCAAAGCTGTATTTTCAAACTCAGTGTTGTTCGAATAAAATGCAATGCAATCCAACAACGACGAGACAGACATTTGTGAGCCGGCCCCTTGTGACCGAGCGGTTCTAGGCGTTTCAGTCCGGAACCGTGCTGCTGCTATGGTCGCAGGTTCGAACCCTGCATCGGGCATGGGTGTGTGTGATGTCCATAGGTTAGTTAGGTTTAGTTAGTTCTAAGTCTAGGGGACTGATAACCTCAGATGTTAAGTCCCATAGTGCTTAGAGCCATTTCAACCATTTTTTAGTCATTTGTGCGCCACTAATGAAAGACATAGAACTTTCTCTAACTACTGACTCTAATATTTAAACAAATTATAATCAAAAACTTAAATTGTCTAAACAATTGTGTCACACTTCTACTTTTAAATTTCACTCTCTGGTCTAGTGTCAATCTGGAGTAAAAACTTTTTTTCTAACGGGATAATGCACCTTATCAGTGCTACTGACAGAATATCAATCAAATGAGATTCCTTGTAGATGGTTCTAGCGTTGCTGGTAACTAATAATTAAATTTGTTGGAAAACTTTCAAGTCTTATTTCGAGCAAAATATTGTCCCTATACTATTAACGATCAGAATAATAACCATTTAAACATTCTGCTACGGTCACCATTATCAGATGTTCGGAGTGCTCTGGTCATTACGTGATCAACCCACTACTTAGTGAGCATGGCGTAGTCTGAGAGGGAAAATATTAAGCCTGTGGACCCAGACCCTACCAGGTAGGGAAATCCCAGACATAACCACTGTTAGACATCAGAAGAACAGCTGTTCTTGGTGTACCTAAAAAATGTCAAGGAAAGCCAAGAAAAGTATATTCATGAAATTTAACAAAACTTGATACGAAAAATATGACGGAAGTGCAAGTAGAAATCTCAACTGAAATTACCGGCAAAAATATTCACTAAGCTGCTGTAGCTGATCAGTGTTTCCTGTCACCTGTATGTCTTATCCAAATTTACACCTCAGGATGAAATGACTATTGTGAACAAGAGGGAATTCTAACTAATACTCCAAGCTTACGCAGTTCGGAAGTGGAAGCATGCTAGCGATTTCAACGTTTACGTTTCGAAATGTGCAGCAACAGTACATACGATAGTATGCCATCTTAGGCAATTTATAACACTTAAAACACTTGATAACGGCACTTTGAAGCCGAAATCATGATTGTGTACGTGTAAATGTAACACTGTGTGGCGGTATTGCCTTTAAAGAAATATGTTATGACTGTGGCCCCACATTATGAAAAAGCCATTAGAGATCGTAGATATGGCCCTCCAACGTCACGAACACCACCTGTTCCTGGAACACCTCATTGCCTTCAAACAGCTCGATGCCGGGTCCGTCAACTTATGAAACTATGGAAGCAGGAGTGTTGGGAACGATATGTCTCCAGCATTGTATCATAAACCTCTCCTTCTTAGGTTTGGACCAAGCTCAGATGCCTTCACGTCTATCACACCTGTGCTGGTGTACCTGGAATTTCCACACATGGAGTTGTATCTGCCGATCCAGGGCTAATCACAGAACATATTGCTGAGCGTTATGCTCACACCTCTGCGCTGAGAATTGCCATTCCACCTTTCGTCTCCTAAAACAGTGGGTGGAACGACATTTCCTACCTTTTGTTCCACACCTCCCTTCCGTTAGTAGGAATTTCTCAGTGTCCTTGTCAATTGTCCTGACACATCCCCTGGACCAGACTACATCCATTCTCAGACGATTAAACGTCTATCAGCAGATTACCTCCGCCACCTTCTTACCATATTCAACTGCATCTGGAGTGATAACGAATTTTCGTCGCAATGGTGGGAAAGCATCATTGTTCCAGTGCCGAAGTCTGGAGAGAACGTGCTAGATGTGGATAGCTATTGTCCTATCAGCCTCACCAACGTTCTGTGCAAGTTACTCAAATGGTCGGTGAGCTGGCGGTTCTGTTGGCTTCTTGAGTCTCGGGGCATCTGGCTCCATTCCAGAGCAGTTTTCGCCAGGGGAACTCCACGACCAACAACTTGGTCTACCTGGAGTTTGCCATCCGATTTGCCTTTTCCCGGCAGCAACACCTTAGTTCTGTTTTTTGACCTGATGGAAGCCTACGATACTACTTGGCGACTTCCCATCCTCGCTACTCTGCACGAGGGGGTCTCCAGGGGCTGCTTCTGATTAATATGGAACTTTTTGTCGCTCCGCACTTTCTGAGTTCGAATACGTGCTTCCCACAGTTCGCCCCATATCCAAGAGAATGGGGTCCCACAGGGCTCTGACCTGAGCGTCACACTCATTTTAATTGGCGTTAATGGTCTTCCACCATCTTCTGGGTCCTCATTATCTCCCCTCCTATATGCTGACGATTTTTGTATATTCTTCTGCTCCTCTTCTATTGCTGTGGATGAACGTCGACAGCAGGGAGTCATACAGAAGGTGCAGCCATGAGCCCTCACTCACGGCTTTCAGTTTTCACTCGCCAAGACTTGCGTCATGCACTTCTGTCACCATCATACTGCCCATACCCATCTGGAACTTCGATGACCACTTAACTTGACTTTCCCATCGTCATCAGCTTAAGGGAAAGGGCTGGAGGCATTTTAATATTATTTAATGCCTAATCCTCACTGGCTGGGGGCTGATCGTCCTACACTGCTTGACTATGGGAGCCTACTGTATGGTTCAGCATTGCCCTCAGCGTTGTGGCTGCTGGACCCTCTACTCCACTGTGGAGTTAGGCTCGTTGCGGGAGCTTTCTGAACCAGTCCAATGAACTGCCTCCTCATGGATGATGGCGTTCCTACATTGCAGATTAGGTGACAGCAACCGCTTGCGAATTATACCGCCAACGTTAATAGTTCACCTTACCATCCAAATTACCTGCTCTTTTTCCCTAACACAGCGATCGATCTTCCACAACAGTGGCCCAGATTGGAAGTGCCAATTGCAGTCTGAGTCTGGTCCCTCTTGCTGCACTCAACACTTTCCTTCTACCACCATTCTTTTGGGTCTTCTCACGTATGTCTCCATGGTCCATGCTTTGCCACAGCTTTGTCCAGACCTATCGCAAGGACCAAAAGGTTCAGTTCCACCTAAGGCCCTCTGCTGGCGCTTTTTCTCTATTCTCAACGAGTTCCAGAGCTCAGAAAGAGTCTGCACAGATACCTAGATGGTCGATGGTCACGTTGGCTTCTCTTACACTCACGTTGACCATACTAAATAGAGCTTCTTGCTGGATGGCTGCAGTGTTTTCACTGCAGAGTTGATAGCCATCTCTCGCGGTCTTGAGCGTATCCATTCCTGCACAGGTGAGTCCGTTGTCATCTATAGCAGCCTACAAGCTCTAGACCAAAGCTTCCATCGCCATCAATTGGTAATGACTATCCAGGAGGCTCTTTATGTACTCAGAAGCAGTGGATGTTCAGTGTCCTTTATATCCCAGGGCGTATTGGGAACTGGGGCAACGAACTTGCTGACACACTGGCTAAAGAAGCTACTGGTAAACCAACTCTGGAGATCGGACCGCTGGAGGCTCATCTCAGATCGGTCTTAGGTGGCAAAGTTTCTGGGATGTGGGATACTGAATGGTGCACCCTCAGTACACCGAACAAACTATATGTTATCAAGGAGACAACAAATGTGTGGCGCTCATCCTTGCGGATCACTCACAGAGATTCCGTTATCTTTTTCTGGCTCTACATCGTCCATACATGGCTAACTCATGGTCACCTCCTCTGTCGTGAGGATCCACATAGGTGTCACTGTGGTTCCCTCTTGACTGTTGTCCACATCTTGATGGACTGCCCAATTTTAGCCCCTCTGTGGCGGACATTTAACCTTCCTGGCATTCCGATTATGGTGTTGGGAGACAGTGCCTCGAAAGCTGATCTAGTTCTACGTTTTATTCGTAAGAGGGGTTCTTATCGCGCAATCTAAGGATGGGTGTCTGGCCTTCTCTCCCAGTTCTCCACCCTCCCTCCATTTTAACTCTACCTCACTCTTTCTCTGTTGTTTGTTCGCCTTAGTGTACGTCTTTTTGATCCTCTAGCCTTGATTTTTAGGCTAGAGATTTTTGTGTGTTGCAGAGTGGCTAGCTCATCCTTTTTTCTTCTTGCGATCAGCCATCCCCAGCCATCTGCTCTATTGTTTTAATACGTTCTACCTCTTTTTTCTCGCCCCTTTCGTTTTCTTTTCCAGTGTGTTTCCCTGTTCGTTTTCCGGCTTTTTACCTTCCAGACTCTTTTGGGGACCGGTTTTACTGTGCGACGTGTTTGAATGTGGAAATAGGGACTGCCGAATCTGTTGTTTAGGCCCTTTCTCTCCAAACCAACCAACCAACCAACCTAATAACACTACGTTGGCCTCTCAATTTAGCTGGTCTAAAACTTCCCTATCCCTCCTTGAAGCGGAAGACTGTATTTACCCCTGGGCTAAGACAAAATGGCTCTGTAAAATCACCAGGGCTGGACGACATACACACACTATTGCCCTCAAAGTTCTCGCAAAAACGTTAAGTAGAATGACTCGTCCCGTTTTCTTTGCTTCGAAGATCTACAACGACTTCAGCACAACTATGGCTCTAAAAGAGCCTAGTGAACCTAAAATGTTCATAGAAAAACATCTCTTTGCATCACCACAGTGTGGTAAGCGTCCTGTGCAACACTCTATGCCTCAAAGAGAGCCCCAATCATTCATACACTACTGACTGTATTGTCGTGAACTTCCCATCCTGTACTGCCACCATACCTCGCACCAACGCTGGTATCGGCTAATGAGGACTCTCAGTATATTCTGTCCTTGCTTGTTTGAGCAATCAGAATGTTCCTAGTAAACTTCTGCATCGTAATAACGTCACCTGCTCCCTCTTTGTCTTCCTTTCGGTCAATCAGCGTCTGAGTTTCGCCAGGACAGGTGTCTTTACATATGGAGGCCACATGATCTAAGTCTTTACTAAAATATCAACGCAAAGGGTTTTTTTCCAACTGCCTTAGAGATGTGCAGAGCCCAGACCATTATCGTCTTAAATTGGTTTCCTGCGGTTAGGGGCGGTTTGTGGTGCCTCGCTAATGCTTTCCTAAAGTGGATTTCCATGCCACGCTTTTGTGTCCTAACCTGAGCGACTGGACGCTTTCACTTCGGTATCATTTATCCTGGAAGGAAATATCAATATCGTGTACAGGAACTCCACTTATGCGCTCATTGCTCATTACACTCCTCATTATGCAAATTAAGCTAATTCTGTCCAACGTATGGCATGTGCCACATCAATCAAATCGGCAAGTCATGGGGAATCACATGTGAGGTGGTAAAATACCGTACTACCTTACAACGATAAGCTTGACACCTCCCAAACGCAATAGCTCAAATTGTTGTTCCTTAGAATGACAGAAAATACTGAACAAGCATTACCTGAATTCGTCAGCTCATTGCAGTCAAAACTGAAGAGGCCATGGGAAAAATTAACTTAATTTAAAGATAGAGCAGAGTCAAAGAATAAGACTATTGAAAACTTACAGGTTTTTTCCCTTGTTTATTTCGCTTATATAAGTTATAACATATTCTCTGTCGCTAGAGGAATAGTGGTTTTCATTTTCAACAACATGCGCGATTGAATGAGAACATATCAGTTTCGAAATGTCATTCACAGTCAAACGGCTAAAATTTTCGCACCTTTCAAATGTTGCTTTCCTCTTTTCTTTTGTTTCTGGCATGACTACTTCTCGAATTTTTTCGAATTCTGATAACTCGTAGAGAGTAAATTAACCTCAGTTCAGTAACAGGTATTTCCTTTGATATTTCACAGCCACAGTTAACAGTACTATCACATTTGCACATATCGTACGTTTTGTTGCAGATACAGTTTACAACAATGACAAATTTTCTAGCTGTAAATGATGTGGTATTTGGTGTAGAAGATGCATGGTAGTGGCGTACGTACATGTGCGAATAGAAGTAATGTGGCCAAATGTCTTCCTTTGATGATAAAGTGTTTCAACTTTAGTCAACTTCATTAATATTTCAAGTAAATGAAGCAAAGCGTCATCCATCTGTGTAGCTAGTTTCTCAGTAAAAGTGTTATTCTTTGCATAAAAGTAGTTTTCCACTACGTCGTCTTTCCCATTCAATTTTGTGGAAACTAATCGATTTAAAAATTGTTCTTTCTCGCTTTGTAGTATCAGAACGCAATATGATAATGAAATGGCTCTCTTTTCATTATTGCTTATAGCCACTGTATACATCGAAATTAAGTCAGCTACTGCATATATTTCCAAAACTTTATATTGAAATAAAATGGAAAAGGCTCAAATGGCTCTGAGCACTATGGGACTCAACATCTGTGGTCATCAGTCCGCTAGAACTAAGAACTACTTAAACCTAACTAACCTAAGGACATCACACACATCCATGCCCGAGGCAGGATTCGAACCTGCGACCGTAGCGGTCACGCGGTTCCAGACTGAAGCGCCTAGAACCGCACGGCCACAACGGCCGGCAAAATGGAAAAATATCTATTGAAGAATATAGTTGCTGGATAGTTTACACTTGGTACACTGAAGGTCATACTTTGCTGCATATGAAATGTGGCTTATAAAAGTGGTCAGAAACAATCTGAAAAGCTTGTAAGGGTGTTGTAAGGGTAGGTTGTGCTGAGATATACGAGGGAAAAAGCAAACGATATCACGAACCACTTCTGAGTTAATGAGGATTGAAGTTAGCCAAGAAGGCCGTTTGTGTTCGCAAATTCAAGCGTCCCGCCAGATACAATTAGTGTCGCCTGCTCTCATAAGATGGTAGCGCAAGAGACAGGCTCAGCCTTTGGCTCGAGTTTGATTCCATGTTCAGTTTCCATACTGCTCTCTTGTTCGGTTTTAGGAAACCAAATGAGGAATGTCGGGCTGTTTGCATTTGCTCGCACAAAGTCCTAATTGGCTAACTTCAGCGGCAATTAACTGGTAAATGACGGAGCGTATCGAATATTTTGTTGAAAATTATCCTTAGAAGTTTCTCAGAATTTCTTACCATCCTTTGTATCGAATTGTTTTAACACTAGAAGGAGAGCGATACCTATTTAAAGTCTCGAGTAAATACGTGTAACAGTTTGGTGTTTGGTCCCGACAGACAATGATGCAATACACTAAATTCTGCAGCCATATGCTATCTGGAATTGTGGCTCTTGTTTCCCTTTTATATGTGATACATGAAGTCAGTTACAGTCTGCCGCGCGGGATTAGCCGAGCGGTCTCAGGCGCTGCAGTCATGGACTGTGCGGCTGGTCCCGGCGGAGGTTCGCGTCCTCCCTCGGGCATGGGTGTGTGTGTTTGTCCTTAGGATAATTTAGGTTAAGTAGTGTGTAAGCTTAGGGACTGATGACCTTAGCAGTTAAGTCCCGTAAGATGTCACACACATTTTTTTCCAGTTACAGTCTAAGGTGACATTATATTTAAAGTTATTTTTATTTTAAGGAAAGAGATGGAAAATCGAAGATCTAGCGGCAGAGTTAGCTATAAACTATAAGCGTCAAATTTTCTAACCGTCTCATTCATGAAAGATATTGGGTATATTAGGCGTGTTTCGCAGTACACAGCTATCGATTAGTCATTCGGGAATACTTCACAAATCACATCACAGAATATTTATAGTTAACTGATCTGACTCGTCCCTGGTTGCTTGCTAAGGAACTCGTTACCAAATCAATTGAATTTTTCTGCTTGCAAGTCTGTGTCAGAAGAAGCACACTGCAACGTCCAACAATAGGAGAAACTACGAATTTCTCAAAACTTGGCAGGTCTTTCAATGTACGCGTTTCTCAAAACTACAGCTGAATTACCGCAAACATACAATTCGCTATTGTGAACTCAGCCTTGTTAAAGAAGTGAGTATACACAATTTTCCTTTTTTTCTTGAGGACGCATAATTTAGTCCATAGTCCTGTTAGCTGCTTTTACATGCAGATGGCGTTACTTTTATCATTTTGTCAACTACTGCCTCAGAAACTTTACAAACCAGACGGTATTGTTGTTAACTTGAGGCACCAAGTGAGCAACAACGATTGAAGTGAAACTCGTTTCTCGAAAATCTCGTGTGCCAAATACAGGGCAATTAATAATTGTATTGTGATGATTTTCTTAGATGAAGCTGTAGTTTATCACCACAGCTTCACACAAAAAAGTTATACGAAGTTGATAATAAATGATAATTTCACTGATAATTGGGAGTGTGATGAAATAAGTGCAGAGCAATGACGCGGAGCGTTAGCGGCCGCGGGGGTGGGGGGGGGGGGGCGGGCAGGGGCCGGAGGAGAAGAAAGGTGGGGGCCATCAGCTTGCTTGACGTAAGCCTGTGTGCACGTGTAAAGTTCAGCTTGTAATCATGACAGCGAGAATTCCCTTGGTAAAAATGTGATCTTTTGTAAACTTCCGCAAACATACGGCGTATGCACAAGCTGAAGATATGAATCAATTTTTCCCTTTTATTATGTTCCCAATTCGCATGTGTTCCACTGTACTGAGTGAAGATAAACTCTATGGCACAAATCCTTCACTGGACTGTTAAAATTTTAGCTGCTAAGACGCACTGCAAGTATTTTTTGTACTTGTTAAAGCTACTCGTTTTCGTCGCATGAAGAACCGCTCATAACAGCGGTTCGTACAGCTTATCCCGTCTAGCGCGCGTTCGGCCGTGACAAGATAGCACAGCGCCGCGTAATTCTAATATGCGGAAAGACACAAGCGAATCTGAAGTATCTAAAGTACACAAAATACACTCCTGGAAATGGAAAAAAGAACACATTGACACCGGTGTGTCAGACCCACCATACTTGCTCCGGACACTGCGAGAGGGCTGTACAAGCAATGATCACACGCACGGCACAGCGGACACACCAGGAACCGCGGTATTGGCCGTCGAATGGCGCTAGCTGCGCAGCATTTGTGCACCGCCGCCGTCAGTGTCAGCCAGTTTGCCGTGGCATACGGAGCTCCATCGCAGTCTTTAACACTGGTAGCATGCCGCGATAGCGTGGACGTGAACCGTATGTGCAGTTGACGGACTTTGAGCGAGGGCGTATAGTGGGCATGCGGGAGGCCGGGTGGACGTACCGCCGAATTGCTCAACACGTGGGGCGTGAGGTCTCCACAGTACATCGATGTTGTCGCTAGTGGTCGGCGGAAGGTGCACGTGCCCGTCGACCTGGGACCTGCACGCCAAGACCGTAGGATCCTACGCAGTGCCGTAGGGGACCGCACCGCCACTTCCCAGCAAATTAGGGACACTGTTGCTCCTGGGGTATCGGCGAGGACCATTCGCAACCGTCTCCATGAAGCTGGGCTATGGTCCCGCACACCGTTAGGCCGTCTTCCGCTCACGCCCCAACATCGTGCAGCCCGCCTCCAGTGGTGTCGCGACAGGCGTGAATGGAGGGACGAATGGAGACGTGTCGTCTTCAGCGATGAGAGTCGCTTCTTCCTTGGTGCCAATGATGGTCGTATGCGTGTTTGGCGCCGTGCAGGTGAGCGCCACAATCAGGACTGCATACGACCGAGGCACACAGGGCCAACACCCGGCATCATGGTGTGGGGAGCGATCTCCTACACTGGCCGTACACCACTGGTGATCGTCGAGGGGACACTGAATAGTGCACGGTACATCCAAACCGTCATCGAACCCATCGTTCTACCATTCCTAGACCGGCAAGGGAACTTGCTGTTCCAACAGGACAATGCACGTCCGCATGTATCCCGTGCCACCCAAAGTGCTCTAGAAGGTGTAAGTCAACTACCCTGGCAAGCAAGATCTCCGGATCTGTCCCCCATTGAGCATGTTTGAGACTGGATGAAGCGTCGTCTCACGCGGTCTGCACGTCCAGCACGAACGCTGGTCCAACTGAGGCGCCAGGTGGAAATGGCATGGCAAGCCGTTCCACAGGACTACATCCAGCATCTCTACGATCGTCTCCATGGGAGAATAGCAGCCTGCATTGCTGCGAAAGGTGGATATACACTGTACTAGTGCCGACATTGTGCATGCTCTGTTGCCTGTGTCTATGTGCCTGTGGTTCTGTCAGTGTGATCATGTGATGTATCTGACCCAAGGAATGTGTCAATAAAGTTTCCCCTTCCTGGGACAATGAATTCACGGTGTTCTTATTTCAATTTCCAGGAGTGTATGTCATGTATCATTGTTTTGAATAAGTATTTTTAAGGAAATTGACGGACGATATAGTCATTTTAGGTTTATCAGAAAAACAGCATTCTTAAATTTCAGTCACTTGCCCATAATCGGCTTGCATTGGCACAATTTACAAATTGCTTTACGTATGCTCGATATGCAGCACAATATGCAGAAGAACGGCCAGGACCATTTCTTACTCCACCGGCATTCTGTTTAGAAAAAACTACTAATAACTGTGACATCCCTGAAAGCATTAATCTTTCTTTCGTCAGGTGAGTCTGGTGTAAAGAAAATGTTTGTTTTCGTCGTTCAAATGACACTCCGTTTTATTGTGACGTCTACGGGTAAACAACAAGAAACTGTTTCATTGTGACTAACTAACATACATATTCAAAAAGGGTCATAAAAACTATGCTACAGGAATAGTTATAAAATGACACATGTGTAAGAAATACTTCATGATTCATGGAATTCGCCTGTAATGTAAGATTAATTACTGCTTTGATTTATTTTCCTCTGCTAGTCACCTCTGTCAGAATCACATATTTAAGAGTTTAGCTATCGATGAGAGTGAATTCTGTTTACGTAGACCAGGCACAGCTGATGCAAAAAAACTTAATTGTTTCACGGACGTCTCTGCATAGAATTTCGGTGAAGTAAGAAATGGACTTGGCCGTTGCTCTGCATGTTGTGCTGCACATCGAGCATACGTAATGCAGTTTGTAAGTTGTGCCGATGCAAACGGCTAATGTGAAAATGACTGAAATTTAAGAATACTGTTTTCCTGATAAACCTGAAATGATTCGAAGCAATAGGAAATTATATCTTCCGACAATTTTCTTAAAAATGCTTTCCACAATCGAAAAACTTGTTTATCGAGAGTCACATTGGTTGCTCCGGGTGGATCTTTCCATCGAACTCTTGAGAGACAGAGGTATCGTTATGTACAGGCCAAGAGTCCAATAAAAGCAATGAGTTAACAATTATTTCATCCCAACTGCTGTGTGTTACAAGTTTTCAATTATCACAGTGTGCAGAGACTTCTAATGCTAAAACCATCAAAAGGCTGAAAGCTGGTCACCATTTAACAGGAACTTGCATATTGTGAACTATTAAAGAGAGGCAGGAAAACATACAAGTACTGGTTGAATGGACCGGAATGGAACACGTAGTTACGGACTGTAATAAAAATAAAATGGAGGTAGATGTGTTATGTAACCAGCCGAAAATGTTGAAGATGGTCCAAGAGAGTTCCTGTCTGGATTCTAAGATAGAATGAATGACGACGACGAATTGGAAGGTGCCCAGGTCACTTGCGAAGTGTAAAAGGGCTACGGGAAGTGAAACAGTCCTTTATCAAACAATGGATGTAAGATGGTTGTCACATATACAATGTTTTGGTCCTCCTAACGATGTTTGTAAGGATCCACGGCTGGAATTATGTTAACTTCTCTTAATTTGAGGGTTTGATACTCGCAATGTACGGAAGTATGGGGGTACATTTGATTTCAATACATGGAATTGTATTAACGTCCGCAAAATGCAATAAAACAGAGTGAGGTGGATTTTATCACTTTGTTGTGTAATTGATGTTTATACGAAAAAAATTGCGGACAAAATGCTTGAGAATGAGAATTAAGGCAGCGAACCTGTTAACACCAGTCTAGTTATCCTAACAGTATCAGTGAAAATCTCATTCATTATTCTCCTGATACATATGCGGTGTTTTCAGGGAGTGATCAAATGGAAAACAGATTTAAATACAATAGCTTAGTTTCGCTGTATAACATGATACTTGCAAAAGATCTGTAACTTTCTATATTTGCGCTAGTACCTTATCTCTTCACACGCTTCAAGAAGAACTCGCCATATTCTCCTACAAGATAGTAAAGCCACATTAAGGTACGCTTCTTTTCCACAGCTTAGAACATGATAACATCGCCAGGTATAGCAATGCTGAGAAAATTTGGTGATGCATTGTATGAAAAGTGCAGATTGTGTGTCTGTGCTGCTCTGAAACAAACGCATTGAACAAAGGAACAAATTACTGCAGCACAAGTGCAGGAAAGCAGCCAGTCGAACTAAATGAACTGTAGAAAAAAATTTTGTATTCCAACTAAAACTGTTTCACAGGTTAAGGAGACAAACCAGATATTTTTTTCCTGATGTATGAAATCTTTGCTGCAGTGTGTGGGAAGTAAACACAAAAAAATGACTACAAAGGCACCATAAATGAGGCCAATAACGTTACCTCTTAAATTTCGTTTTCGTAACATACTATAATACATTTACTTAATTACCAGATTCTTCACACAAACAGCAGTCGCTCTTTCGCTTCACCAGTCACCTTCCTCGATTTCCTTCAGTCTATGTATTCTTCTGCTCCTAGATTCATTATAACACATCGTATTATGAACGTCCTAAGAACGCCACGGGCAGTGGCGTGCCCGTGGGCATCCACGCCAGGTCGGAAGCAAAGGATGAGTCGAGAAGTTATTAATGAATATGAAATCAGGTGATAGATTCGGGACCATTTGATGAGGAACAAACAGCTTCTGTATCCATAATTTGCATATCAGTTTTATTTCGAAGTATCTAAAGATTCAACTATAAATTAAAGCACCTAAATAATTACAGAAACGAAGGAAACGTTGTAATACTAATTCAGTACACACGGAGAAACCGAAAGCTGTAAACAGAATTCTGCTACCATCATTTTGAGAGGAACTAATAAACTTTTCAATATGGCGGTGGCGGTTAAAAAGATTCAAGTTTAAACAAAGCGTATTCTTGTTCTTGAGAAACACACAAACACAGGAAAGCCCGCCCTCCCGGCGCCCGGAGCTGTGCCAGGTTATGAAACCTCTGGCGCAAAATGCAGCGAGTTCTATGGCCCAGCAGGCGACAGCTAGCCGCTTGACTACCCAGCAAGTTGGCACAAGCACTACTTTTTTCAGCCGTAGACACACTAGTGTGACGTGTCGACCAGCAAACAAATCACCGCTCCGGTCCATTCTGGAACGTCTTCTCGGAAGGTCTACCAGCTGCGGTCTCGCCCACGACTACCTCATGTCTACAGTTATGCTCCGCCATGCTGCAGTATAACGGCTCTTTACTTCGAGCACAGTCTAGTAACGATGCTCTGATTCGATAGTCGTTTCGGTCGTTTGGCGATCGCGATATCTCGAGACACTGCAACGGATCAGCAGCACCAGCCATGCGGCAAGGTTCACCAAAACCTGCCACTCCCTTCCTGTTGCCGAAACCTAGGTCGCATGGTTCCCAGTTAAACTTTTGTAGTTATAGATGAATGTAATTTCTATACGTCGTACTGTCAATGTGTGTCAGTGGAGGCTGCCCGCTGTTAAATGCACATCGTTCTGTGCTAATTTCAGAATATACCCTTTTGTGCTAGTTTCTAAATCTTTTACTTGTGTTGCAATTTCTACCACCTTTCCCCCAGTATCCATTCAGATCAGTGGCTCCCTGCAAGTAGGGTTGTAGTCCATGCCTTTCCACGGTCTGTTGTTGTGTAGAATAATAACACGAGATCCCGATGGCCTATCAATATTTATGTCGCTCCTAAACTTTGGCAGGCTCTTTTCATTTAGGCCGCCTGAGACACGAAATCTGTGGCAGTCAGTTTAGGTGTGGTAATGTACCATCATACTCACAATCTGTCTGGTACTCTTCATTAAGCGACGACTATGCATCACATGAAAAAAATCATAAAACAAGATTCAGATTTCTTTCCACTCGATAACGTAATTGTTGTTAATCTTACGAACACACATCCACAGTGGAATTTGAAGAATATCCAAATGAAAAGAACATCTCGCTTGAAGTATATGCGAAATTTGAAAATTTGGGAAGAAAATTTGGAAAACAGTGGACCTCGGAACGATAAATATAATGCAACTGATACCTGGATATATGATCGCTTTTTAGAATCCCAGAGTTGTATCTGGAGGTACTACAAGAAACTTGCAGTAACGAATACTTGCTGCAACGAGACCATTTCTTAATCCGGAAACATGGATCAGAGAGTTCAACTAAAAGCTTAAAATTCTTCAGAGGAAAATTACGCAACTTGTGTCCGAAAGAGAGACTGCCACTATTGAGGAAACCCTTGCTGCGGCAGAGAAGTACAGAGCCAAGACTAGGCTCTTATCCTCAATCACGACAAGCATTTTGTTATCAGCATCTATCAGACATGCTAGTCGAGAACTTTCATTCGTCAGCATCAATCGAAATACTCTTTCAGACGTCAGGTGTAATGAAATATTAACATTCGTAATTTCTCTTTCCAGGTTACCAGTACCAATCCACCTATAACCGAACCCTGGAACACTGAGGGGCAATAGTAATTCTCCTGAAACGACTGGGTATGAACAAAGTAACCCACTCGTATAGAGCACAATATGCTGTAATCCTTTCTAGAAAATTTTTGCCAACGATCCACGTATGCCTACAAGAGGTTATTGGCTGTTTTGGAGCGAGCAGTGGAGGAGTACGCGGTAAAACATGAGGATATCGTAATTACTTCATCAAAATCTGGAAAACCTACAACAGAGTTCAACAAAAAATTTTTGACGTATGTGTTGAAGCTCTACGTGCAGGATAACTATTTGAATTCAATCGTCGTGAGGACAAACAAATCCCCAATTATGCGATGAGAATGTCTAAGATGAGACACGATTGCCATAGTGCACTATTGAAGTAACTCCTCACAAATGCACTACGCAAGTTGCAACCTTGCGAAGTTTGTTTTATCGTCATAAAAAGAAATCACATGCCGAGGAAACCGTCAAAAACACATTCCACTGAACATTTTCAGTTAACCTCGACAATGTTTGGCGAAATGATGCGGTATGCCTGGTTTGCTGTTTGACTGTGCGATGAGAGAGAACATTTTACTAACCTAAAGCAGGTTCGTTTTTCTACAGAAACTTCAAAACAATCACATAATTACTGCTTCTCCTGTGTTTACAACGAATATCATCACACCAGCAGGTGTAAATCAACTGCAAACTAGTAAAGGAATCTAAATATATACAAAGTTCCCTTGTACTCCTTACAATACCTTCGTAGAAATTTATTTTCAATCCCAAATTTTCCTTTTCGTACCTTTTACGAAAATAGTAATAAATATGATATACTGAGCATTATCTCGATTTATTTGCAGTTTAAGAAATAAAAAATTGAAAACAAAAAGGGAATTTTTTGGAGAGGGACACGATCTCACGACCCTGTGATTAGCGTTCTGTAATCTTACTGGTGCGAACCACTTATGGAAACCACGCTAACGTACATGGCTAACGTCTACCGCGATCCGAGCCAAAAATTCTGTGGTTTGCGAAACGCTTGGCCATTAGGCCATCAAGCCAAGCCAGAAGTTTATACCATAAACGTGTTTATACTCTAGACTTGGACGAAATCTCTAACGACGAACAGACGTGGTCCCCTTGTTAGCCGTGGTCTTCCCCTCGGCTTGTTGCCTTTTGACGTCTTCTTCCACCGCCTTCGCTTCAGTCTTCTCTCTTTAATCACCACCACGATGTAGTTTCCAGATGTTCCTCTTTCTTCCGTCGACTCCATCCTTCACTGTTCCAGTCTATAAATGGCATTCGAAAATGTCAGGCATTTTCTTTGTATCTTTTGGGTCAGTGTACCAGTCTCTGCTCCGCATAGGATCACGGGTTGCATTACAATTCTGTAGATCTTAATTCTTGTAGATCCTAATTTCTGTAGACCCTAATTCCTGTAGATCTTAATCTTCATAGTTCTCGACAGAAACAGGGACTTCAGAAGCTGCCCAAGTCCTAGCTTTGACATTATTCCTGCTTGAATTCTTGTCATTACTTCCTGGTCTGTCTCTCACTGACTAGGAGAACACAGCAAATGCCATAACCCGATTTTCCAGAAACTTCGCTCAGTGGAAAATAGGGCAAAATAAACCAACACGTGCCTTAGCTTATCTGTATATATTCGACCTTTTCTTAAAAAAACGATGGTCGAAGTTTTCGAGGTATTTTTCAGATACTTTATGTGCCTTTTACTAAACGATATCCTCAGACCAAATGGCAACACAGTGGTTAGAATTGCGGCATTTTTTAAATTTTGCATCCCGTGTTCGAAACCCGATTTTGACTTATTTTGGTATTTTCATTTATATGTCCATGTCTATAGAAAATTACTAGACGAGTGTCTTCTAGTGTATATTCACATAACGTCTGTTTGTTTCATGTTGTTTATGGCGCAAAAACAACTAAGGTCATATGGGCCCGTGTCAATAATACGAAAAACCAATTAAGCCCAGTCGACTAACGGAAGAGAGATAAGAAGAATATCCTATTGCATAAAAGTCCACAAAATACGCTGTAGAGACAGCGGAGGTCCAGAACTAAAGATTAAATGTCTTTCGGCATGGTGCTACGACAGATAAAAGGTAAAACGCCGTCGAAAACACGCGCGTCGTTCTCCAAAACGGCCGATAACTCAAGACAGCAAAGGTATACTAGAACGTAAGCGGTTAAAGAAAGGGCATTCGATCAGGAAATGTCCGAACCGTCAAAGGTTGACGACAGTGACGGTATAATGGTGGGGTATCACCACCTAACAAACGAAGATGGCTAAAAAGACAGTGCCCAATACGCAACCTAACTAAAATGATTTCGTCGCGGCGAGAGGGCCAGGACGAGGTCAGCAAAGCCTTTGTAAGTAGGCTGTTTATGTTTTCTTATTGGCAACGTTACGTAGCGCTCTGTATGAAAATCACTGGCTGTGCTGTGTGCAGTCTGTGGCTAGTTTGCATTGTTGTCTGCCATTGTAGTGTTGGGCAGCGGCAGCTGGATGTTAACAGCGCGTACCGTTGCGCAGTTGGAGGTGAGCCGTTGCCGAGCGATCGATCGATAATGCTTCCCTGTTCACTAATTGTTTCACTGTGTACACCATTATTTGCAACCCACTCCATTTCCCTATGCGCAATTACCAAATTACTACTTTGAACATTAGTTAATTCATTACTCTGCAGCGCTAACACACTGCTTTCGTCTTCCCTGTCATTTCTCAGTTTACTTTGGAGCCTAGTATTACGTTTTTCACACGCCATAATTGTCACAATATTTCACACGATAACACAGAAAAGTACAATTTGAAGAGCAAAATAAAATAACATAGCAATGGAAATAATGTCTACTTAATTGCCACCGCAGCTGCGAAATACTTGGTGCAAATCTACATGCATGCCACAACTGTTTTACTGTACAACAGTGAAAAACTGCAACTACAAAGGAGATTTTCTCTACAATTACGCGCTAGCAATAAACAAAAGCTACACTAATTACACAAACTACAAGGAAAAATCAGAAGATTCCAGTGAGGTATTCTCGGCTAAGGGTCGACATATGAAACGTCCCCTTTGAACAATTATACAAGACTGTGCTTAACCTGACACACAATATTTTTTAGCGCAACGCAATCTGACTTTCAAAAATCCCTACAAAAAAATGGCCCTGACTAACATTAACCTATGCGTTTCACAAATCGCTTACCTCACAAAAATCTTGGTTACTCGAACTACTGCAATACAGCAAGCGCCACTACTGCCAGCTAAATAAAAGATTCAAACTATGGAATTCACTAACTACTGATAGGGATAGTTAGCAAATGAGAGATATTAATAGAGAACAAACAATATATTTACCTCAATATCATCAAAAGTCATAATATATATATGAGTTCATAACATCCATTCTTACAAATATCAAAACTCCGCCATTTCTCTCTCCACATCCACCACTGCTGGCGGCTCACCTCCAACTGCGCAGCGGTACGCGCTGTTAACATCCAGCTGCCGCTGCCCAACACTACAATGGCAGACAACAATGCAAACTAGCCACAGACTGCACACAGCACAGCCAGTGATTTTCATACAGAGTGCTACGTAACGTTGCCAATAAGAAAACATAAACAGCCTACTTACACCTTTAGAGCTTGTTCCCGTGAAGAGACCAGTGGTGATGCCAAAGTGAAACCGCCTGCCGACAGACGCCAAGATTGAGATCTTGCGAAGAAATTGAAGGGCTAACGGGCCGAGGTAGGAGGACTACAGCCTTGGCAGCAGCGCCAGCAGCCTCGTTTCCCGTCAGACCGACGTGACCATCAACCCACATAAACTTCACAACGGCTCCCCCAAGAGCGAGCAAGTAGAATCTTTCTTGGACCCATTGCACTAAGGGGTGGACTGCATACAGCACACAGAGGCTCTCAAGGGCACTGGGAGAACTGGAGCACATGACACAATTAAAAAGCCTGCGTCGCCGGATGTAAGGCGTGGCCTGATGGCGGGTGAAGGACTCTGTTGCAAATATTGAGCAGAGTTCTAGAAGCCCATATCAAAAATGATCGGCGCTAGTGACGAAAGCACACCCGACACATCAGTCAGTCTTAGATGAAGGTGCTACCGTTAAGTCGAGAAACTAACGTCAGCAGATGAAGCCCAAGATGAGCACCAATCGGGAATATGTCAAGTAGCGTGAAGTTTAGCTGTCGGAGCAATAGCCGAAAGCAAGCTTGGGACGTCACAAAGGATGTGCCTTCACTGGTGGTCAAGGGAGTCAGCGAAAAAGGAGGCATAGGATGTGTGGTCGGGCATGGCAGACAAGCGGCATGCGTACCTGCTCAGGAGAACATCACGGCGATATGACAGCGGTAGTTCGACAGCTTCTGCATATTGACCCAACTCGGCTAGCGTAAAAGGCGCCAGTGGCCTAACGCATCCCACGATGGTGGACTGTATTAAGACGGCATAAGAAGGACGGACGTGGCGATGAAGAAACGAAGCACCCATAGTCTAGATTAGAACGGACAAGTCATTGGTACAAACGGAGGAGGATGGTCTGATCCGCTCCCCAGGAACTGTTACTTAGAACACGTAGAACAGTGACGAACTGGATACAGCCGGCAGAAGAAACGGTGGAAGAAACCCATTGCATGGCAAGGTATTTACACAAACGATTTTATCAGTGGATAAGCGAAAGCCATTGTCGATCCCTCATGAGTAAAGATGAGACATCGCTGAAGGTGCTGTTTAAGGCGAGAAGCCCGTGGATAACTGCAATATATCACAAAATTGTGAAAAGGGAGCCAGAGATGGCTGGTGGGAGACAGGTCATAATAGGGTTCACAGCTATAGCAACGAGGATAACGCTCAAGACAGATGGTTGAGGTACAGCATTCTCATGGGTATAGGTGTCTGACTAGGCCGAACCCACAAGTAACTTGAAAACTCG
Organism: Schistocerca cancellata; assembly: GCF_023864275.1. NCBI lineage: Eukaryota > Metazoa > Arthropoda > Insecta > Orthoptera > Acrididae > Schistocerca > Schistocerca cancellata. The sequence goes on from NC_064630.1 coordinate 716,208,629, forward strand.
GTCTCTTAAAAATTCCTGAAGGAAACGGAGCACACGGCTTCGGAAGCCCCAGAAGTGTAGAGTACGGAGTCCTCCAGCAGGTGTCATAGGCTTTCTCTAAATCAAAAAACATCGGCTAAAACTGTTCTTGACATGGGTTGACAAAGTGACGAGATGGTCAACTGCAGAACGGTGCGCTCGGATTCCACATTGTGCAACGGTTAGTAGAGTGCGAGCTTAGAGCCACCATACCAGCCGGCCACTAATCATACGTTCCATCATCTTGCAAACGCACGTTGTGAGAGAAATGGGGCGGTAGCTAGAAGAAAGGTGTTTGTCCTTACCAGGCTTAGGTACCTGCATGACAGTGGCTTCACGCCAGCGTCTGGGAAACATGCCATCTGGCCAAATGTGGTTGTACATATGAAGGAGAAAGTGCTTGCCTGCTAGAGAAAGATGATACAACTGAACGTGAACATTGTCCAGCAGTGGGGCGGAAGAATGGGATGATGTGAGAGCATGATCGATCTCCCTCATAGTAAAGGTGGCTTGGTGTCATTCACTACTCTGGGAAAAGGGGATAACCCGAATCTCCTCCACTAGAATGAGATTTTCACTCTGCAACGGAGTGTGCGCTGTATGAAACTACCTGGCAGATTAAACCTTTGTGCCGGACGGAGATTCGAACTCGGGACCTTTGCCATTCGCGGGCAAGTGCTCTACCACCTGAGCTATCAAAGCACGACTCACGCTCCGTTCTCACAGCTTTACTTCTGCCAGTACCTCGTCTCCTACCTTCCAAACTTTACAGAAGCTCTCCTCCGAAGGAGGATGGCGGGGCGATAGTGGGTGGAGCTCGAAATCTCCGCAAAATAACATCCTAAGGTCTTGGGGACACCAATAAGGTCCAGAATGACATCATCTGCTGAAGTCAGAGCGGAAATGGACCTTGGTCCGAGAGAGCCAACGGAGGCCGCGGTGGTCTAGCGGTTCTAGGAGCGCAGTCCGGAACCGCGCGACTGCTACGGTCGCAGGTTCGAATCCTGCCTCGGGCATGGATGTGTGTGATGTCCTTAGGTTAGTTAGGTTTAAGTAGTTCTAAGTTCTAGGGGACTGATGACCTCAGATGTTAAGTCCCATAGTGCTCAGAGCCATTTGAACCATTTGAGGGTTCCCCCACATGACTGAAGAGGAAGTGAAACTGTTGAAAGAACTAGTAAATGAAATCCAGCTAGCTTTTTTGCTATCCTGAAGAATGCGACGACACTGCACACGCAACACTTTTTAACGAGCGCAGTTGGCCATTGTACGATGATGGTTAAAATCGTGGAGAGCACGTCTCCGTGGGCAAATCGCATCGCTGCGCGCCTTGGTCCACCAAAGTACGGTAAACATGAACTGCGAAGTATGGAACGTTCTGCGGTGTTAAGGATAATGCTTGTAAGGTACTCTATGTGTCATCACTACTGGAAAAAGATTGTACGTCGAAGGTCGCCAGGGAGGAGTAAAAGCCACCAGTCAGCCTTAGAAAGCCGCCAGGTGGGGTAGGAGTCAGCAAAGGGACAGCACAGGAAATGGTCGCCCGAGTATGTATCAGAGAGAACGGACCACTAGAGACGATGGACAACGTGGAGAATGAAGAATGAGAGACCCAAAAGGGTATAGGTGTGTGTGGAGTCTGAAAGGGATGTAGGTGCTCCACTCTTTAGACAAATGTGGTTGGGCTGACAGAGAAGCTGGTGTGCATTGGAGTCACCGAACAGCAGAAAGGGAGTTCATCAAGAAGCTGGACAAAGTCTGCACCCTGGTGACAACGAATAACAGATGAATGTAGACGTTGCAAAGAGAAATGATGAAGTAAGGAAGGGTAATATGGACTGTACCGGCTTGCAGCCAAATGTTCAGTGAGATGGTTTGGCTATGAATGTCGCCCTGGATGAGCAGCAAGACTCCACCATGAGATGGGATGCCACCCTCGGGGAGAAGGTTAAACCAGGCTGGAAGGAAGTGAGAGAGGTCAAAGCAGTTCAAGGACGCAATTTTGTTTCTTGGAGCGGAAAACAAGCTGATGCTGTGATTTCAACAGCAGCCATAATTCCTCCTTGTTGGATCTAATGCCACGAACGTTCTACTGAGGAGAGTCATAACAGGGAAAGGGAAGGAGGGAACAAATGAAGGGTTGTCACCTAAGCAGCTGCCGAAGGCCAGCCTTCGAAGACTCACTGTCACAGGGCGCAGAGGATGGAAGATCCTGTTCCATGAGATCTACAGAGGCGTCGGCAGTTTCTCTGAGACGCACTGTGGATTCCATGGCAGAAAAACGGTAGGCGGTGCGCACTGGGGAAATGGAGTTCAGCCAGGTGCAGGTATCAGTTAGCGACACCTTCGAAGAGGATATGTGTGTCGGGGAAGGAGAAGACAGTTTATCTTTGTTTGATTTCTTAGAACCTTTTCGGTTGGCAGATGAAGACTCAGATTTTTATTTGCTGGAGAGATGTAAGAAGTTTTTGCGTGAGTCCTTCTGTCCTTTCCAGCCCCCCGGTTGTGAAGTACGTGATTTCGCCGCCTGAGGCATAGATTTGGTAGCTTATTGCGCACCTAGAGAAGTAGGAGACAGAGATGCTCCAGGGATACTGAGAGATTTTACAAATGCAGTACTGAATTTGAGGTTGCAAGTATGTGTGGCCATGTCCGTTGTGGAATAAGGCATAGAAAGAACGGTATTGTAAGTGCCAGATGGTGAAACACAGGGCTTTCTACTAGCCAACAGCTTGCGAGTGAAAGGGTAAGCTACTGTTTTCTTAATCTGGATCTTCTGAGCGGCCCGCTCATCGGGATGCATGGAACATTCTCAGGTAAGTCTACATGGTCGCCACTGCAATTGAGACAGCGGGGAGATGGAGGTGGGCAATTACCCTTGTAAGGATCCCTACAACAAGTAGCACATTTGGCCATGTCTTGACACGACATGCGAATCTGGTTGTAACGTTGACACTGGTAGCGACACTTCGAGTTTGGAATGTACAGTTGGACAGTGATTGCTTCATAGCCTGCTCTGATCTTTGATGGAAGCTCTACTTGATCAAACATGAGGAAAAAAGTGCATGTCAGCACTAAGTTTGCCTCGGCCTTTTTCATTACCCGATGGACTGCAGTGATACCACGATCACAGAAGTAAGTCTGGATATTTCCCTCGATCAGACCATCAAGCAGCCGAGTGTAAATAACACCACATGAAGAATGCAGCGTTCAATGGGCCATGACACGAACAGGATAGCTGTGGGAGAGCGAGTCCTTAAGCAGTTGTTGGGCTTGAAGATCACAACTGGTCTTCAGAAGGAAAGTTACATAACGCAAACGAGAGCAGGATTTCACAGGGCCTGCAGCTGCATCAACATTTTTTCTGAATAATAAACGGATTAATTGTAGAAAAGGACTGATCTTCTTCAATACGTGCTACCATGAGGGACTAAAGTGCAGCTGGGAGATTCTTTAAAACTTAAGCCTCATTTAGTTTACGTTCAGTAGGCGTTTAGATGGTGACAGGGTGATTGCGAAAAAATCCCCCATGACTGCTAGCATCTCCGATGGCATGCTCCTTCCAACTGGAGGTGTCTGCCCCCATCCGTCAGAGGAGGCTCATCTGCCTTTGATGATTGTTCACTCCTCCTGAACAGACAGAGTGACCAACTGGCAATTTGGGAAGGTAACAGTTCTGGCAATCAGCCCTCCCTGGGCCTGGTCTGTATCAGGGGTTACATGAGAACCCTATCTGTTGACCTGGGGCTGGGAATTATGCGTTACCCAGTCACCTGTTATACGTCAAACGTGTGGAACGGTCTTCATGAGTACACAGGAAAGAAGAAGAAACATAGAGGAACCTCAAACGCCGAAGTGGAGGTAGAGTAGGAGATGGGGAACGAAGAAGGAATGAAAAATAGGTTATGGGCTGTTCTGAAATAAGGCTATTAAAACCTCAGACCACATTCCCAAAAAAAAAAAAATCCAAGACATGCTCCCCATGGGAGGTGAGAAAGAGCAGCAGAAGTATAGACATGCAGCACAGAAAGGGAAGAGGTGCTGCAGAGGCTGCGTCACCGTGGTCGCCAAGCACGAACTCACCAAAGAGTGGTGAGCCCCCTGCGGGGTCGTATCACATGATAATGATTATTATATTAATTGCATGTAAGACAATGAGTTTAGGAAAGTGAGAAAATTATATTCAACTGTTTTCAGTGAAATTCCTGTAGAGTATCTTGATTTATAATCAATTGGAAGCTCCAGTTTTCGGAAAAATGATTCGTTAACCATGGTTTTCCGCGAAGTTATTGCCAACGCGCAAAACCTCCACCATTGTTAACGACTGTTCTTTCCCAAGTGAGGTTCACAGGAAGAAACGTCCCTGTTGCAAGCAATCTGCATTCGCACGATGCTTGTGTCATTCACGATAGTCACATGAGAGTGAAATATCAGTATATGAGAATTTAAAAATATTATAACCCCTCAACATAGCATAAACACATACATTGTATAGTAAATGTGTGGCATTTATTGTAAAAACCTTTATTAATTTTACTTTTAATATAACGCCCTTGTATCCACTAATTTAGCGAGAAAAATTCGTGTAGTCACCTTGTTCGAACATGGGTAGATAAATGATAATAAAAATAAAATAAATATAATAAGATTTGGAATATGGGGTGCAAAATTAAGAAGCAGGGACACTAACTACTGGCCACCATTTCGTCCTAGGATGTCAGGGAGGAGGGTGTAAGAGGCACACAATGTACCAGGAAAATACTTCTAAAATTCTGCAAGTAGTCTTTTCAGAAACGAGAGCACGTCTCCGCGAGCGAATTGCGTCGTGTCATGTCTCAGTCCACCAAGGGACTCAGACACGGCGTGGTAAAGGAGAAGTGGGAAGACGGGAACGTTCTGCAATGTTAAGGATAATATTTGTAAGATATTCTACCTGGTCATCACAACTGGGAAATCTTATTCTTCGAAGGTCGCTAGGGAGGAGTAAAGCCGCCAGTCATCCTTAGTAAGCTGCCATTTGGGTGTGCACACAGGTGGGATAGGAGTCAGCAAACGTATAGCACACGTGAAATTGTCGCTCGAGTAGGTGTCAGGAAGAACGGACAACTCGAGACGATGGGCAAGCTGGGCAATGCAGGAGGATAGGTCCAAATGGGAATTGATGTGCAAGGAGTCAGAAAGGAATGTGGGTGCTCCTGCATTAAGGCAGAAGAGGTCAAGTTAATTAATAAAATCAGCTAAGAGGGCACCTCTCTGACAGATTCTGGGCGAACCCCAAAGGGGTCATGCGCATTAAAGTCGCCGAGTAGCAGAAATGGGTGAGGTATCTGCCCAATAAGCTGGAGGAAATCTGCCCTGGTGACATCGAATGACGGAATGATATAAATGGTATAAAGAGAAAAAGTCAGGTGAAGAAGGAAAAGGCGAACTGCAATAGCTTAAAGACCGGTAGTCAGGGATATGGGCTGACTATGAACGTCATCCCGTATGAGCAGCATGACTCTCTCATCAGATGGAATGCCGATTGCCGGCCGCTGTGGCCGAGCGGTTTAGGTGCTTCAGTCCGGAACCGCGCTGCTGCTACGGTCGCCGGTTCGAATCCTGCCTCGGGCATGGATGTGTGTGACGTCCTTAGGTTAGTTAGGTTTAAGTAGTTCTAAGTCTAGGGGACTGATGACCTCAGATGTTAAGTTCCATAGTGCTTAGAGCCATTTTTGGAATTCCGACTTCAGGAGGAAGGTCAAAACGGACTGGAAATAAATGTGAAATGGCAACGCTGTCTTCAGGACGCAATTTTGTTACCTGAAGACAGAGTTCAAGGGACGCTGCAATTCTAAAAGCAGCCGTAAATTCTCTCTGTGGGATCGAAGGCCACGAACATTCCATTGAAGGAGGGTCCTGATGAGGAAAAACTGATGGGGTGTTACCTAGACGGCTACCGAGTGCCAGCCGGCGAAGTCTCCCTGCTACAGGGCACAGAGGCGGGAGGATCCTGCTCCATGAGATCCAGAGAAGCAATGGCTTTGTTGTGCTATCGGTCTTTTGAAGTCCAACGCAGGAAAACGGTTGATGGTACATCCTGGCGACACGGAGGCTAGCCGGTCGAAAGTATCACGTGGTGACACCGTTGAAAAGGATCTTCAAGCAGGGGAAGGAGGAGACCGTGTGGCTCTGGTGGACTTATTCGAACCTTTCCGGTTATCAGAGTAAGACTCAAGTGTTGGGTGGCTGCAGGGACATAGGAAGTCTTTAGCGGAGTACTCCTTCTGTTCTTGCCAGCCTGCCAGTTGTGTAGCTTCTGTGCGATGCTTCCTTAACACTGACAACCTCAGAACTGAATATGACCTCGCATGTCCTTGTGGCTATGTCCTTCATGCAGCGAGATGTAGTAAGAACATAACTGTAAATGGCAGACGGTAGAACACAAGTTTTATGACTAGCCAGTAACTTGTGACCTACCGGGTAAAGCGCTTTTTCCTTTACCCAGATCTCCTTAACAGTCTGTTCATCAAGATACACAGGACATTCTCGAGAGGAGGCGAAGCGGGAAGGATCTTTGGATCATTAGCCTCATTTCTTTTACGTTTTGTAGACGTTGATTGTGAAGAAGTCCCCCATGATTGGCAGCGTCTCCTATGGCGAGCTCCTTCCATCTGCGGGCCCCCTTCACAAGGGGGCGCACCCGCCTTATGTGATTGTTCACGCCTCAGGTCACACCCCCAAAACGCCTGATAGAGGGACCAATTTGCAATTTGGACAGGTAGCAGCTCAGGCAATCATCCCTCCCTGGGCCTGGCCTGTACCAGGGGGTACGTGTGATCCCTACCTGTCGACCCGGGACTCGGAATTACGCTTTACCCAATCTCCTCTTACGCGTCAGACGCGTGGGCTGGCCTTCAGGAGAGCACAGGGAGGAAGAAGGAAAAGAGGAACTTCAAACGCTGAAGCGGGGGGAAGAATAGGAGAAGGTAAACAAAGGAAGGAAAATGGAACGAAAAACAGTGGTGACACTGTTCTTATGTCAGCGAAGGACAATGCGGAACATTCCTAATAACATCTCAGACATGTTTCCCAAGGGATGGGAAAAAGAATAGCAAGAGGATAGACATGCAGTACGGAAGCGAAAAGATGCTGGAAACGCTGGGGCCCCGTGGTAGCCAAGCACCACCCCGTCAAAGAGTGGCGAGCCCCCTAAGGGGTAGAGGGTGGGGGGTGGAGATGCAATGATTCGTGGAATCACAACGTTTTGAAACCCCTGTAATGGTAATATAGTACATTTCCGTTCATTCCCTACGACAGATGCTTGAATACCGGTATTGGATGATACCTGACACTCAGTATCATTGATACCGGTCACCTTGAGCACCTGCATCAAGAAGACCCGGTCAAATGTCTTATTAAAACCAATAAAAAACAAGACTCCAGAGACAGGAGTCGCTGCAGCCACCGAGACAACGTCACGGCATTCAGCTACAGATGTCAACATTGTCCGCCCGAGCACACAGCTTTGGTGGACAGTAAAAATTTTCCCTGGCAGTATCGGCAAACGGCTATTAACCGCCCGGGCGACTGTTTTGTAATCGAAATTAAGTAGTGTGATCGGGCGGAATTTATCAATGTCTGGACGTCCCGTTGCCTTTGGAATTAGAACGATTTTACCAACCTTGAAGGGGTCAGGAATCAAAGCCCCCCGGATCATCTCATTTACCAGTGACGTTATGGTATCACCCATAAGAGGCCAAAAATGTACATAAAATTCCTTGGGAATACGGTCGAGTCCCGGAGATTTTTGCGATGATGAATCAGCAATAAGGCGATATATATCCTCGCAAGTAAAGTCAACTTATAAAGTCATTTAATGAGGTAGCAACCACGCAATCGGGGAGTAAACCCATCAGGGACAATCGTATCACTAGCAGAGTCATCATAAAGATCGGTAAAGTAATTATAGATCGCTGTGGAAATATCAAATTGGGATATCAGCATGTGAGTACCGTTTGCTACGCGTCCGCAACCTTCCTGGAGAAAGGAGAGGGATTTTGATCGCACTCTCAGTCCTTTCAGTTGCTGCCTCTTTAACTGAACGAATTGCCCCTTAAGATGGCGGACATCCATAATCCATAAGGGAGCTTGTCTGTCAACTTCATTAAGTTGACCCATGACGGATTAATAAAATACGTGGATCCGATGGAGATCCCTCACCCTCTCAGCGCCGCAAGGCATTAACGCTTTCCCGGAGCAGAGGTTTGGCATGGACTGACCTCCATTCCATAAGAGAAGGATACCGGTCTTGCGAACGCAAACTGCGGGCCGAAACCTCTCGAACGATAATCTCTAGGGAAGGATCCTTCAACAACCAGGGCAGGAAATACAGTATTAATGGTTGCGGGACGTGATTTAAACTTACAGCTGCGGCGCACTGATCAGTGAAACGAGTGGGTATCACATCTATTGCTAACAGCTGTCCAAATAAAGAGTCATAAACAAAAAGCGATCGAGTCGGCTGCTGGAAGTACCTGTAAAATGTGTATACTCGTTTAAAATATCCGGCTAACACAAGTTTCTGCAGAGTTTTACAAAATAAATAAACTGTATCCTCTTTATTAAACTGCGCACGATCTGTGGAACGATCAGATCCTGAAGGGTCATACAGAAGAACTGAAGTAAGGTCACAAAAAGTACAGCCGATTCCTCGGGCGTCATCAAGAACTTCGAAATCAGTCAGTGGTATTTCCTTTCTGTAAAATAACACAGTACCGGTAGACATTTCAGCAGCCACATGAAAGGAAGTACAAAAGCCGGGAATAGAAAAATTTTCAAATATCACTTCTTGCTAAAATATCGCGTCTGTATGTGAATCGTAAATAAATTGTTGCAGCGCCAGAAGTCTAAGCTTAGAACTAATTCTATTGACGTTGAAGGTAAGCAAGGTATAGACCTGCATCTATTGATTACAACAATTATGTAGTTACTTGCAAATGACCGTTACCAGTCCATGGCAGAGACAACGGATGTAAAGAGGCGGATTACTCTCTTCCACTCTCTTTCTGTGCTCTGTTTTTCTTTTTTCGCTATGTCACGCGCTCAGGTTGAAAAGTTGTTTGTTGCATCTGTACGGGAAGGCGACTGGATGGCATGGGACAACGTGGGTAAGAGGGGGGGGGGGGGGGGACTTGGTGAGGTCTTGCGGAAATTAAGTATCAGATACAGAGGATACATCCCACTCTTCCACAGGTGGGCGCTGCGGCTTCTGGGGAATCAACAGAAACGTAAATGTAAACTGGCGGTACATCTTTTACCGTCACCACATGTGCCGCTGGCACACTTAGGCCGATATGGTTCTAATCAGCAACAGGTTGGGGCGTTTTGACCCCAGGCGGGGCCGCAGAAGAAGAATGAGAATACGTTACAGACTCAGGAACGTCTGGCAGGTCCGTAGTCTGGAGCTCCGGAACAGGTCCATCCTCATGTGATTCTGAAGAGGCGGTCTCTGTCTCGGGAATCAGGTCGGAGGGGGCGCTGGGCGCTTTCGAATCTTGAATAACAAGCGACATGTTATCATCCGGTCTAAACTCAGGGACGGGAGAGGTCTGGCTCTAAAATCTTTTCAGTAGACCGGAGAAGCGAAGATGAATCGTCTGACTCCACACCATCTAGCGTCCATCTAAGCTTGTTCTGAAGTGAAGGTGGTGGCGGCGCGGAAGGTACAGTGGCGAAGTTGCTGCTCGAGGCTAACGGTGGAAATGCGCTGGGACCTTCATGCAATGGCTCGCCTTGCCTCTCAGAAACCTGGTTATGCACGATGGTAGTCAGTTGGGGAATCAGATACGCTTAAGCTAGCCTTTTACATTATTCATAAGTGGCTTTTAAGACCGTGACACGGCGCTGTCAATTTGGGCGGAGGTGTCCATTCTCATTGCATATAAAACTGGTCCCATATTCTCCTGTGTAAGCTCTATGTACCCGGTACCCACACACCTACAAATGGGAGAGAATATTCCGTTTGACCACCATGTACACGGCTCGGACACTGCTGTAAACTTGTTGAGCGGACAACCGTTCCCGCCGTATATTCCCGATGTCCTCAAAGGGAACCAGGACGGTCTTGAGGAAACTGCCATCATCTTCGTGCGGAACCCTGGCATTCGTATGTTCTACCTCCGTGTTCGCCAAAATAACCAAGCTATTAGGGTCATCGCATTGAGTGAAAGTAAGTTGTTGTCCTTGCCACAAAACGAGCCTATCTACCTGAAGTGGGTCTATTAAACTTGACATAAAAGTACGATTCAGAATCGAAGTAAGCCGTGTGAACCTGTTCTGATGTGACCATGATCGTATCTACAATCAGTTATAAATTTCTAACGAACTCGGCTGAACATGACGCGTGGATTTGTCAAAACCAAAACTGACGGTACCTAGAATGTTCTGGGAGCGATGGACGACATCATGGCGCAAGAAAACGCCGTGGCAACGTGGAATCACGACCACGAGACACCGATAGATAAACAACAATGTGACGCTCACGACTCACACGACTTTGAGGACAAACAGGAGGGAAGGAGCGGTAACCTCTCGCCCAGCTTGCGAAGAGGGAATGTCGAATCGGATGATGCTCTTATATAGAAGGAATTAAGGAAGACTGGTTGTAACGTCCCGTCGACGTCGAGGTCAATAGATACGAAGCACAATCTCGGATTGTATCAGGGATGTTGCAGGAAATCGGCCGTGCCCTTTCAAAGGAACCATCCCAGCATTTGCCTGGAGCGATTTAGGAAAATCACGGAAAACCCAAATCGGATGGCCGGTGTAATGGGACGCGAAATTAAAGCGTCACCCATCCACAAGGATCAGCTCAGTTTGCAGGTATATATAAGTTTAATTTAGTGTTTTGTTTATGTATTTGTAATATTTTGTTATGTTTGTAAAATATTTAAAGTGTTGTATTTTTGTTTTGTATGTTTCATGTTTGGAGAGAGCAGCGCAACTCGCGGAAACAGCATCTTCACTGCCGGAACTAGAAAGAAAATTGCTGGCCACTAGACGTCGCGGGTCAACGGCCAAAGAGCAGCAGAAGATCCTGTGACCGGGTTGTTGCGTCGAACCTCGAACATTAAAATAAATAAAAATTTGTAATTTTCCGTTATAATGACGTCACAGAATGTTTAGTTCATGTTGTATTTTGTTCAGTTCTGTTTTGTCGAGTCTGATGTTCACATCTTTATGTAGCATATACGAAGACAATAAAACAGTGTATGCTCTAAAGCTTAAATACGTGTTCGAGAATTATTTATGAAGAGTTATATTGAGGAAGAATTATTACTGATTTTTCCAAAATATTCATTTTCAGAAGAGTTTGATCTCGATTTTTCAATCTTAAAGGTTTTACAGTCTGATTTTAATATGGGAAAAATAAGATAAATTGCAAGAATATAATTTCCAAGAAGAAACAAGCGACATCTAAATTTCAAAAGTCTGCGCAAGCCAGTTGGACTGAGTGACGTAATTTTGCACAAACGACTCAACTGAAGGTGTTTTAATTACAGTTTCGTTCAGGAATCTTTTACAGAGAACTTTAAAAGAATTTAAATAATTTTTTTGAAGTGTTTTGTAAACGACGTAGGTGAGGAAGTCTGCACATGGTCATATTTCAAACAAAAATCATTGAGTCATATGCGTCGTTACACTACACCGGACGCGGATTTGAACAGTCGTCGTCCTGAATGTGAGTCCATTGTGATAACTACTGGGCCACCTAGCTCGGTACTTGCTTGCCGTGTTCCTTTCGTGGGTAATGCGCCAAGGTGTTCTCTGCTCACCACAAGGTATTTGGTGTTATCCATACACATCTTCATACTTCACATCATTTCCTTTTCCATCATACAATACTATGATCACGCAAAACTGTAAAATAATGAACAGACAAAATGTATAGCCGAGTCATGTAATATTTTGTAATTCGTTATGTGTTACACTCAGGTAATTATCCAGGACGTGAACGTGTAAACGAGAAAAATAATCTTTTCTCTTTGCAGGTTAAGACACGGGTAGCCTATTGGGGCTTTGTAAACGTGGGTAGCGGGACGCCCTCGGTACGTGACAAGCGGCTGTTATTCCGAGCAACCCTCGGATCGGCGACGTTCTCCACAAACAGTAGGTGCGCACGAGGACACGCAGCCAGTTGCCGTAACACGTTGGGGAGCCCGCAGCTGCCGTCCGACCGCCGCTCCGCCTCGCCAAACACTGCGGCGTTTACAAATGGCTGTGAGTAGCGTGACAGGTGCGGCCGGAACTCGGAGGGCGCGCACCAGCGCCGCCTTCTGGCCATCCAGCCCAGAGGACAGTTTAATTACCAGCCATAGCAGGCGACACAAGCACAGTAACTACTTCTATGCTATGTGACGGTAAGGATAACTTTATGTAATGGCAAATTATTTCTAGCGTAATCTGTAGGTCTTTATAACTTGTGTAAAAGATAATATACCCTTGAAGCTCTTTAAGGCTGTAGATACAGCAATAAAGAATAGCCCAATAGGGCAGTTAAGTTTAAGAGGAATGGACATCTCTAAAAAGGGCAATTACAGAAGTGGGAAGGAAAAACTTAGGTACAAAGTAGGTAACTGCGAAGGAACCATGGGTAACAGAAGAAATACTTCAGTTGATCGATGAAAGAAGAAAGTACAAAAACGTTCACGGAAATTCAGGAACACGGAAATACAAGTCACTGAGGAGTGAAATAAATAGGAAGTGCAGGGAAGCTAAGACGAAATGGCTGCATGAAAAATGTGAAGAAATTGAAAAAGAAATGATTGTCGGAAGGACTGACTCAGCATATAGAAGAGTCAAAACAACCTTCGGTGAAATTAATAGCAACAGTGGTAACATTAAGAGTGCAACGGGAATTCCACTGTTAAATGAACAGGAGAGAGCGGATAGGTGGATAATGTGCGTTGACGGTCTCTATGAGGACGAAGATTTTCCCGATGTTATAGAAGAGGAAACAGGAGTCGATATGAAAGAGATAGGGGATCCAGTATTAGAATCAGACTTTAAGAGAGCTTTGGAGGAGGGATAGATAACATTCCAACGGAATTTTTAAAATCGTTGCGGGAAGTGGCAACAAAACGACTATGCACGTTGGTGTGTGAGGAGTGTGTCCCAACTCTCAATTACATTCAAAACAATATAGCCAACTTAACGCTGTCCTTTGCATTGTGTAATACTGGAAATAATTAAGCACTCAGATATCGATAGTAACAATCTGAGAGTGAAACATCGGAGCGCGATTCTAAGCATTGTTGTGAGATGAGGTCTGTCTGCGAGAGTGGAAATAATAGTGTCGGTCGAGAGCTCGGAGACAGAAGACGTGTCATGCCGCCCTCACGTCAGTGATGGCATCTCTTACCACACGCCGGCCAGTGTGGCCGTGCGGTTCTAGGCGCTTCAGTCTGGAACCGCGTGACCGCTACGGTCGCAGGTTCGAATCCTGCCTCGGGCATGGATGTGTGTGATGTACTTAGGTTGGTTAGGTTTAAGTAGTTCTAAGTTCTAGGGGACTGATGACCAGAGATGTTAAGTCCCATAGTGCTCAGAGCCATTTGAACCATTTCTTACCACACTCAACGCCTGATTTCGTTTATATAGCTAGGAGAGATTTAGATGGCTTAACTATGCTTCAACACGGAATTCAAGGTAAACTCCGCAAGCATAGCGCAGAAGCAATTGCAGGGTTAGGCTCGTGATTGTTAGTCCGAGTTTGCAATAATACCAAGTTTAGCTTGTCAGTTGAAGAAACCACCTTATCCTCCAATGAATAACTATTGTTCTCCACATGTAATTAATAAATATATTGTGGTTATTAAATGTTACTGTAACTTTGAAATTGAAATAATTTGTTAATCTGGCACTCAGCCATAATTAATACTTATGTCATTGTCATTGTCATTGTCTGTTATTGGTCATGATGATTTACAAAGTTTTGAATAGACTTAATTGATGAAATCCCTTCTCACAACTAATTTACTAGGTAACAGGACCCAAGCAAAGTCCTTTTTATTAAACGCATTCTTAGCAACAATAAGCTTTAGCTGTTGCTGCTGCATGCTGCTGCGAATTGCTGTAAACCACTTGGAAAAAGCAGTCATCTAAAGAGGTGAGTGCAATAGGGCCAAAACAGACACTACACACTGCAATATGTCATTTATTCTAATCAAGTAAATTCCGTTGCACAAGCTAGGTTCTGTATCACTTGGAAACTCTTGTTCAAAAACACAGTCAGGTAGCTTAGGTGTTCAGTGTTACAGGTTCATTTCTTCCTGTAGCTTTTCATATTCAAATATGCAGGCAGATGCATATGCAAATGTTAGTTTTAAATTTTTCATATAACGATATGTTGAGGGCTAAAATGACAGTGAAATTGACACTCACACAACATGCACGCGGTGTTATGCAGGTAAGATTCCGATTACTGATAGCTGAGGTTGCTTATCCAGTCCATTTGCACAAACGAACATATGCAATATTTGTTGTAGGTACATTAGATATTTGTTGTAGCTACATTACAGGTGTGTGGAATGTATGAGTCTGGCGCCATACCATCTGACCTACAGAAAAATATTATCCACACAATTCCGAAGACTGCAAGAGCCGACAAGTGCGAGAATTATCGCACAATGAACTTAATAGCTCATGCATCCAAGTTGTTTACAAGAATAATATACCGAAGAATGGAAAATAAAATTGAGGATGTGTTAGGTGATGATCAGTTTGTCTTTGGGAAAGGTACCAGAGAGGCACCAGAGAGGCAATTATGACGTTGTGGTTGATAATGGAAGCATAACTAAAGAAAAACCAAGACGCGTTCATAGGATTTGTCGACCTGGAAAAAGCGTCCAACGACGTAAAATGGTGCCAGATGTTCGGAATTATCAGAAAAGTAGGGGTAAGCTATAGGGAGAGACGGGTAACATACAATATGTACAAGAGCTTAGAGGGAATGGTAAGAGTGGTCGACCAAGAACGAAGTAATCGGATTAAACAGGGTGTAAGACAGGGATGTAGTCTTTCACCACTACTGTTCAATTTGTACATCGAAGAAGCAATGATGGAAATAAAACAAAGGTTCAGGATTGGTACTAAAATTCAAGGTGAAAGGATGTCAATGATACAATTCGCTGATGACATTGCTATCCTGAGTGACAGTGAAGAGGAATTACAGGACCTTCTGAATGGAATCAGCAGTCTAATGAGTACAGAATGCGGATTTAGAGTAAATCGAAGAAAAACGAAGGTAATGAACAGTAACAGAAAAGAGAACAGCGAGAAACGTAACATCAGGATTGATGGTCACCAAGTAGATGAAGTTAAGGAATTCTTCTAACTAGGCAGCAAAATAACTAGAGACGGACGGAGCAAAGAGGACATCAAAAGCTGACTGGCACTGGGAAAAAAGGGCATTCCTGGCCAAGAGAAGTCTACTAGTGTCAAGAATAGGCCTTAATTTGTGGAAGAAATTTCTGAGAATGTACGTTCGGAGCACAGCTTGTATGGTAGTGAAACATGGACTGTGGGAAAACCGGAACAGAAGAGAATCGATGTGTTTGAGGTGTGGCTCTATGGACGAATGTTGAAAATTTGGTGGACTGATAAGGAATGAGGAGGTTCCGCGCAGAATCGGTGAGGAAAGGAACATGTAGAAAACACTGATAAGGGGAAGGTACTAGATAATAGGACATCTGTTAAGACATGACGGAATGACTTCCATGGTACTAGACGGAGCTATAGAAGGCAAAAACTGTAGAGGAAGACAGAGATTGGCTTCACTAACTGCGACATGGTCGCGTATAAAAACAGTGATCCAATACTGTCAAATATTTTTTATTTGTCTTTGATCACAATATGAATTCTTTAGACGATGACCGGTTTCAGTCCGTAATGACCATCCTCGTATCTTTTTTACACCATGTCCTAAAGTGATAAGGCCATAACGGCATCGTCAAAACATATAAATATAATCAGCATAGCATCGTCGTATAGATCTAAAATAAGGTGTAGAATAGGCCGCATCGTCTACACAGTCATTATTGCAACTGGGTACGCTATATAGCTATAGCCAGTTGCAATAATGACTGTGTGGACGATGCGGCCTATTCTACCCCTTATTTTAGATCTATATGACGATGCTACGCTGATTATATTTATATGTTTTGACGATGCCATTATGGCCTTATCACTTTAGGACGTGGTCTAAAAAAGATACGAGGATGGTCATTACGGACTGAAACCGGTCATCGTCTAAAGAATTCTTATTGTGATCAAAGAGTGAAATAAAAAACATTAGTCAGAGATTGGAATACATCTAGCAAATAATTGAAGACGTAGGTTGCAAGTACAACTCTGAGATGAAGAGGTTGGCACAGGAGAGGAATTCGTTGCGGGTAGCATGAAACCAGTCAGAAGACTGACGACCAAAAAAGAAAAAATCGTAATACTGTGGTGTTGCGTCTAGGGCAGCTGATATTTTTAAAAATATCGGTAATGCGAGATATAGATGGTTAAAAAGGTATCGTTATCGGTGTTCGACGAATCGATGGAATGCGACTGCGTAATGGTATATCGATATAATGACAAAAGAAACATCTACGCACCGGCCTATAAAAATATGTGTTGCACGTTGTAAATACATTGCCGGTTTTACATCTATTTATTTAAGTATTGATTTATTATTAGATATTCTGTGCTCAACAAGCTAGCGGTCTGCTTATAACCCCTTAGAGCAAGAATTGAAAGGAAAACGATACACATTCGCGCTTGGCGATTATCACTTTGCTAGCAATGGTAATTGCATGTAAGTGGCACAACGGATGGTGTCCGATGGGTCCATCGCTCGGTTTCGTCACATATCGGATTTGTCCGGAACACTTCATATCGACTTCCATGTATTTCATTTCTACCAACGCCGGCGAGCTACCAGCTGGAGTGCCCAAATTGCTTGGTGAAGCTAAACGTTCCAGTTTCTGTCAATATCGCCGAGCACCGATTACGTCAGCATTCCCCGTCACAGGCCTTCGCCCACCGCAAACGCCAATCTTGTCATTCAGATTTTTGTTCATCATCTGTTTCTGAAGAATACAGATGTGAAGAAATAGGACACTAGCTGCAGATGGTGTGCTGTTTCTTCAGATCGGAAATCGTGTTATTTTATTCATTCTGTCTCCCCCCCCCTCCCCCCCCCCCCCCCCAGTGCAAATGGACTTCTTCTTTTGTGCCACCTATGCTTACTGCACACATTCAAAGAGAAAGACTGGACGTGATGAAAGCTCAACAAACAGTAAGACTCCTTCACACAATGAAAGTAAAATTAGTATATTCTACAACAATTTCAAGCGAACAACTTATAATATAAAAATATCGGTACTCGATATTGTCATTTTGATATAGTTATGTCTGTATACAGGGAGGAAAGAGATCGTCGGTATATATCGATATATTTCGAAAAATATCGATCTTCTATCGGCAGCCCTAGTTGCGTCTTAGTTCGGTGTCCGGTCCTGCTACAGTGTAGCACCAATAAGCAGGGTGTTTCAAAAAGACTGACCTGATTTAAAAACTCTGTATTTGCTTATAAAATAATTCTACAAACATGGGATGGATTGCAAAATATTCACAAAATCTTGAAGTTGTAGGTACAATATTACAACTGCTCTAGATGTTCACCGGCAGCAGCACGAACAACATCTAGGTTCAAATGGTTCAAATGGCTCTGAGCACTATTGCTACTTAACTTCTGAGGTCATCAGTCGCCTAGAACTTATAACTAATTAAACCTAACTAACCTAGGGACATCACACACATCCATGCCCGAGGCAGGATTCGAACCTGCATCCGTAGCGGTCGCTCGGTTCCAGACTGTAGCGCCTAGAACCGCACGGCCACTCCGGCCGGCGAACAACATCTAGACTATAGCAAAATTCGCCATGAACTTTATACAATGTATCTACTTTTACAAAAAAAAGATGATGGCTGTTAATTTGTTCTTCACTTGTTCTATGTCTCGAGGTAGAGGGGAGATGAACACACTTTCCTTCACATATCACGACAAAAAAAAATCCGCTTGGGATCCTGTCTGGCGACCCTGGAGGCCAAAAATGTAGGGCAGTGTCTTGGTGTCAGATGCCTCCTATCCAGTATTCAGGCATAGTATATTTGAGAAACGGACGTACTTTGTTGTGGCGGTGTGGTGGAGCTCCATCCTGTTGTAAAATCGAAGTCAACGGAGTCCCCCTGAAGTTGTAGAAAAAGCCAGTTCTGCAGCATTTGAGATAGCTCATTCCAGTCATTTTGTTGCTTCTGACTGCCTGAAAACTGAGAAGATGCAATGACTGACATCTAAGGGCGATTGTCTGAAACTGTAAGCCATGTTCATTCAAACAATACATATTTGCTTGCCAGCAAGTCCCATTTTCGTAATTATTACTGTCCAAAAATCAGGTCATTCTTTTTTAAATACCCTGTATACTATATTTTTGCCCATTAAAAGGTCTTCTTTCGTCGTTTCTTTTTTTTTCTTTTGTTTTCGCTATGGAGATGTTGGATTCTCTTGGTTTTGCTGCTCATACGATATTCCAGAGACCTCATCGTATTCTAGCTCATTTCTCGTTTTGCAAAGTTTACTATTGACCATAGATTTTGTATTTACCGTAGCTTCATAAAATAAGTAGGTCAGAATGTGTATCCTGTACTGTTCACTGCCTTTCCTTGTTTGAAATTGCAGTAATTGCTGGTGAGACACCAGCCAATGCTAGGCCGTCTTCTCGCCTTTTTATTCTTATTTATACAGTGATTTACATACGGGCCACACACACTAACGGCAGCTCACAGAGTTCACTGCACCGCACCGCCACAGCAAGAGTAATCCAGGGCTCGGGCAGAACATAAGCGCTCCGCTGGGCAGGTGGTCTGAGGGTCCACTTCAGACTATATGGGGTGGAAGGCTTAGGAATATGGAGAGGCGGAAGCCTCTTAAGTTCATAACCTGCAACAGAGAGTCTGAAGGACCACCAGTAGGAACTAATGTTTCGTCTTTTTTCCTGGACAGCCCCCAAATTCTGATATAGTGCCATATTTGCCCCTGAGAAAATTCCCTCTTCAGTTTTCCGTGGGAAGGGCAATCCTAAAAATACCTAAATTCATAAGAAATCCCAGAATACTTTCCTTGCCATGAGACCAAGTGCAAAGGCACGTTTCTGATTTGTAAGGTGGCAGATTGAATGAATGTCAATTTCCCACCTTACATGAGAGACTTTATATGTCATAACATGTAGATGAAGATGTCACGTGACATACTTCGGCGATAATAAGCTAATTTGCCTATCAAAATGTACAGTATGTAATGCAAAAGGATGACAATTCGATGGTATTAACACACCGAACCCAAATCCTGCATGTCAATGAGCAAAAGGTGAAGAAAGCTGCAGGGGGAAATGTTTTAGTCTGGGGGCAGATGCGAGCTGTGCCATCTCGGCCCGAGTACAACGGAGCGCTTCTAAAAAGGGGTTGGTGAGCAGCGGCGAGAGGGACAACGAACGAGACAGGCGATAGATCGAGGACAGCAGGTAGCGGGCAGTGCTGCGTGCTATGGAGAAATTCTGTAGAAAACTGCGTTGGGGAATTTTCAGATGGATACAAACAGACCAGCGACGCAGTTGATCACGTGAAATGCCATTGTTACACTCGTGATGTACGTGTGTAACATTTTGGTGTCAGGAGCGGGCTAAAATAAACTAGAAAGGAGTAAAAGAGGCGATATTTCGACACAGTTTAAAGGTAGGACCTTTGCGATTGGCCGAGGTAGCTTCCACAAGATGAAAAGAGCGCTCCCACTGGTCTGAAAATTCCGAGACGCTAAGCACGCAAGGACATAGGTGGGGGACAGTTTGCTGCGAAAGGCACAAGACCGAGAACTTAGGGGACTCTCCTCTGTGCCAGTGTCAAGTGCAGAACAGGGTGCGTCATGCTCTGTATGACGCCAAAAGAGGAATTTTTGTGTGAACACTACGTTCACCTTGGCTGACATTCATCTAGAAATTAGCTGCAGAGTCCTTGAGCTCTGATAGCGGAGGAACGAAACAGCCACGTATTAATTGTTCTTTTGAGAACTGAGAGGGCATTGAAGTGCACACGCTGCTCCATCTATGAATGTGTACATCGGCATATTTTCAGATTAGGGATGAGTGCATGTTTTGTCACCTAACGAGAAACATAGGTCAGTTTCAGCTGATAAAATCAGTAAATATTTTGATTAGCTTTTTATAAGATTTTCAGAGGGCGGGAGCAGCCATGTAGCAGACAACACATCGCAGCTAAAAGGGAAATGCCGCTAGCAGAGGCGTAAAGTTGTTGGTTCACCAGCTTGCGTCCGCTCTGAACTCGAGCCACCTTGAGTAATCATTTGCTCATCTTGCCACAAAAACTAACCATCCCCCGTAGACTTGTTTGCCATCTTAAAGAGTACCGAACTTAAAACCGGAATCCGATGATTTGTCGTACTATTGCCCAACTTCAACTTGTAGAGAACCTTTTATTTAAATTTGATATTGTTGTGTTGAGCGTTATTTCGACTAAACAGGACGTAATACGTTATGTTGACAACTGTCTTGACATCGTCACATCACAGTCTAAGGAAATTTGTGTTCTTCTTTGCCAATAGTTCTGAAATTAAACAAATTGTGTGCAGCTAAACATCGATGTGCTCTGTCATAGAATAAGAGTCCACTCCCAACCCCAGTCATTTATTCTATAGACACTAACACACTCACAGGGTGTTTTTGCTGATGTCTGACGATTGTGAAAAGGAGTGGAGTGTCAGAGACTGATGTTTTGGTTTCTAAATACACTAGTGGAAAAGAAATCTTAACACCAAAGAATGTTCACGTTGAGTAATTAAATTTCGGGAATACATTTGCCTAGGCAACATATTTAAGTAATTATTGCAAGACCACACGTTCATGTAAGTGCGAGATAAGCCATTGCGAACATGAAATGCTAGTACGTTAACATCCGGTATAACTTTCAGGATGTTGAATGCAAGTATGCAAACGTGCGTACATTGAATTGTACCGGAGCTAGATGTCCGTTCGTGGGATGGAGTTCCATGCCTGTTGCCCTTGGTCAGTCAGTACAGGGACGATCAACGCTGTTTGTGCATGGCGCAGCAGTTCTCGTCCGATAATGTCCCGTATGTGTCAGACCGGAGGCAGAGCAGGTGATCGATCAGCCGAGGGCAAGCAACATGTCGACACTTTGTAGAGCATGTTGGGTTACAACCGTGCTATGTGGGCGAGCGTTATGCTGTTGGAGAACACCCCCTGGAAAAGTTGCTTATGAACGACAGCACAAGAGGTCGAATCGCCAGACTGACGTACAAACTTGCACCAGACTGACACGTACAAACTTGCAGTGAGGGTGAAACGTCCCCTTAGAACAAATTTATACACGACTGTGCCTAAACTGACACACAATAATTTTAGCGCAACGCAATCTGACTATCAAAAATCCCTACAAAGGAATAGCCCTGACTAACATTAACCTGTACCTTTCACAAATCACTTACCTCACAAAAATCTTCATTACTCGAACTACTGCAATACAGCGAGCGCCACTATTGCCAGCTAAATAAAAGATTCAAACTACAGAAGGCACTAACTACTGATAGGGATAGTTAGCAAATGAAAGATATTAATAGAGAACAAACAATGTATTTACCTTAATAGTGTTGAAAAAGCATAATATACATAGCAGTTCATAATATCCATTCTGTACTCAAAAATCCGCCATCTCATTTCCCACATCCACCACTGCTGGCGGCTCTCCTCCAACTGCGCAACGCTACGCGCTGTTGACATCCAGCTGCCGCTGCCCAACACTACAATGGCAGACAACAATGCAAACTAGCCACAGACTGCACACAGCACAGCCAGTGATTTTCATATAGAGCGCTACGTAACTTTGCCAATAAGAAAACATAAACAGCCTACTTACATAAAGAAAACATAAACAGCCTACTTACATAGCCCCCATGCTCCCCACAAAAAATTTTACAAAATATTTTTGGGCAGTGGCCAATAATGATTTGAAAAAATTTTTCATAATTACAGTAACAAAGATATCAAATGCACACACTTATCGATACAATGTTGGTCAAAAGCTAAAATTTTCTCACAGTCCATAAATATAGTCCTGATCATTCATCATAATAGTAATTTATGTAAGTAGGCTGTTTATGTTTTCTTTATGTAAGTAGGCTGTTTATGTTTTCTTATTGGCAAAGTTACGTAGCGCTCTGTATGATAATCACTGGCTGTGCTGTGTGCAGTCTGTGGCTAGTTTGCATTGTTGTCTGCCATTGTAGTGTTGGGCAGCGGCAGCTGGACGTGAACAGCGCGTAGCGTTGCGCAGTTTGAGGTTAGCCGCCAGCAGTGGTGGATGTGGGAAGTGAGATGGCGGATTTTTGAGTACAGAATGGATATTATGAACTGCTATGTATATTATGCTTTTTCAACACTATTAAGGTAAATACATTGTTTGTTCTCTATTAATATCTTTCATTTGCTAACTATCCCTATCAGTAGTTAGCGCCTTCTGTAGTTTGAATCTTTTATTTAGCTGGCAAGAGTGGCGCTCGCTGTATTGCAGTAGTTCGAGTAATGAAGATTTTTGTGAGGTAAGTGATTTGTGAAAGGTACAGGTTAATGTTAGTCAGGGCCATTCCTTTGTAGGGATTTTTGATAGTCGGATTGCGTTGCGCTAAAATTATTGTGTGTCAGTTTAGGCACAGTCGTGTATAAATTTGTTCTAAGGGGACGTTTCAAGGGTAGCCACCAATGTGCTCCTGTTGTCATACGAAATCGCGCCCCAGACCATAACGGTGGTTGGGGGTCAGTGGAATGCACGCTACAGGACGTCTGTCTCGGAGCTGTCTTTTAACTAACAGGTTTATAACGGTTCGTTGCGACACTGTGCTACCAACTGCTGCTCATATCGCTTCTGCAGATGCAGTATGATGTGACAGAGCACCATGTCGAACACGATGGTCTTCAATCTCAGTAGTGCCATGTGGCAGTCTGGTGCCCAATCTTCTTGCGACCGTACATTCTCGTGATCACCGCAGCCAGCAATTACGTACAGTGCTTACATTCCTCTGCATTCCTGCCAAGGCTTTCGGCAGTATCACACAAGGAACACCCACCCTCTCCTAGCCCTATTACACGCCCTCGTTCAAATTCAGTGAGGTGTCGATAATGGCGTCTTTGCCGCCTTAAAGGCAACATTGAATAACAGCTCACCAAGTGCAATCCCAAAGGTAACTAACGCCCAAGATCGTTACAGCGGGTCTTTAAAGCAAACCTGATCTGCATCCCCATAGTGGCTCTACTAGCGTCACTCTTATGCGACTGACGCAAAATCTGGATAGATATCACCTTTCAGATGTAGAAACACGCCTACCATCTTTCGCTCATGTCGCTCAGCTCCTTCGAGGTACTGCGATCTCTTTTACTGTAGTGTACTTGGTGGTAGACAGCGGGCTCGATTCCATTCACCTCATGGGAATGATAGGCAGAGCAACTGGAATCACTCAACAGAGGAAAGTCCACTGGACCTGACGGGATACCAATTCGATTCTACACAGAGTACGCGAAAGAACTTGCCCCCCTTCTAACAGTCGTGTACCGTAAGTCTCTAGAGGAACGGAAGGTTCCAAATGATTGGAAAAGAGCACAGGTAGTCCCAGTCTTCAAGAAGGATCGTCGAGCAGGTGCGCAAAACTATAGACCTATATCTCTGACGTCGATCTGTTGTAGAATTTTAGAACATGTTTTCGCTCGAGTATCATGTCGTTTTTGGAAACCCAGAACCTACTATGTAGGAATCAACATGGATTCCGGAAACAGCGATCGTGTGAGACCCAACTCGCTTTATTTGTTCATGAGACCCAGAAAATATTAGATACAGGCTCCCAGGTAGATGCTATTTTTCTTGACTTCCGGAAGGCGTTCGATACAGTTCCGCACTGTCGCCTGATAAACAAAGTAAGAGCCTACGGAATATCAGACCAGCTGTGTGGCTGGATTGAAGAGTTTTTTGCAAACAGAACACAGCATGTTGTTATCAATGGAGAGACGTCTACAGACGTTAAAGTAACCTCTGGCGTGCCACAGAGGAGTGTTATGGGACCATTGCTTTTCACAATATATATAAATGACCTAGTAGATAGTGTTGGAAGTTCCATGCGGCTTTTCGCGGATGGTGCTGTAGTATACAGAGAAGTTGCAGCATTAGAAAATTGTAGCGAAATGCAGGAAGATCTGCAGCGGATAGGCACTTGGTGCAGGGAGCGGCAACTGACCCCTAACATAGACAAATGTAATCTATTGCGAATACATAGAAAGAAGGATCCTTTATTGTATGATTATATGATAGCGGAACAAACACTGGTAGCAGTTACTTCTGTAAAATATCTGGGAGTATGAGTGCGGAACGATTTGAAGTGGAATGATCATATAAAATTAATTGTTGTTAAGGCGGGTACCAGGTTGAGATTCATTGGGAGAGTCCTTAGAAAATGTAGTCCATCAACAAAGGAGGTGGCTTACAAAACACTCGTTCGACCTATACTTGAGTATTGCTTATCAGTGTGGGATACGTACCAGATCGGGTTGACGGAGGAGATAGAGAAGATCCAAAGAAGAGCGGCGCGTTTCGTCACAGGGTTATTTGGTAACCGTGATAGCGTTACGGAGATGTTTAACAAACTCAAGTGGCAGACTCTGCAAGAGAGGCGCTCTTCATCGCGGTGTAGTTTGCTCGCCAGGTTTCGAGAGGGTGCGTTTCAGGATGAGGTATCGAATATATTGCTTCCCTCTACTTGTACCTCCCGAGGAGATCACGAACGTAAAATTAGAGAGATTAGAGCGCGCACGGAGGCTTTCAGACAGTCGTTTTTCCCGCGAACCATACGCGACTGGAACAGGAAAGGCAGGTAATGACAGTGGCACGTAAAGTGCCCTCCGCCACACACCGTTGGGTTGCTTGCGGAGTATAAATGTAGATGTAGATGTAGATAGGTCGTTTTTGTGGTCGGCCGAATAACGTGCACCTAGTGGAGATACCAGTGTTTGTTGGGAAGCAAGGGGTTATCCGGTTGACAGATTGTGGGGAACTCATAGATACTTCGCGCTGAGAGCTATTCTCAGCACTACGGCGTCGCCAAGTCAAAGGAATTTAACAGTTCTCGGAACTTAGACAAATTTCGCGCGATCGCTGCTAGGCAGATGTGTGCATCCCGCTGCCACAGCCGCAACAACCTGCCCTCCGCCAGCCACCAGTAGCGGTCCCAGCGTCACTGCGTAAGGCGACATCACGCAGATTCATTGCACACGCAATAAGAACGCATTGCAAAGTGATCGATCGACGACAGGATTTTCTGCTGTTTCAGAAGAGAGGGTGTCATTTCTATGCTTTAGCTTCCGCTAATATGTTACTGTAGCATGCGCTTCACGCAACTCTTCGCATACTTCTTTGTTTCTCAGCCATGTTAAATTTGGGGGAAAATTTTAATTAAACACCACTCACTCCCACCCTTTGAAATATTAAATAATTTCTTTGAGATCATACTGAAATGAATATTTTCTTCTTATTTTCATGGTGGTGTTGTGTACTCAGTTCACGTTCTTGTTCTTTCTTGAACATTTTGAAGATACGTCGGTTGAACTAAATTGCTACCTCTGACAGTAACTGGGCGTTAGTTCAGCCCGTATTGATCAGCAATACGCTAGTGGCGACAGTAGTCCGTTTTCCTACAAAAATTGTTCGTTGATTTTTGTTATTAAGTCAGTGTCTAAAAATATAATTGTCATACGTTATTCGCAGATAAGAAAATGTATGTTATTAGCAGTTCAGACTCTATGATTCAGGCATTTGTGACACTGTTATAATTAAACTGCCAACGCCTTCCAATCGTAAACTCTTAAGTGAGGTTCCCTGACGAATTCAGAATTTAAATTAACGTTTCTTGCAAGCAGTAATAATGGTAGTCATTCTTAGTGTTATATGGGGATATGCTACTGCTTTCTACTCTATGATTGTAGTACTGGCAACTGAATTTGTCTGTTGATGGAAGTTCGTAGAAAGCTGTTAGTTGTATTTCCGTATATGCCTGAGTTCTGGGATGCTGTAAAATTATTTCATAGGTCATGTAGGTGTATACAGAATCAGTTAACCAGATATGTTCATTAATAGCGTTCAAACTTTACCATTTAAATATTTAAACCATTGTAAGGTGACCACATCTTCGGAGATCTCGATGTCAACTACATTAATACACTCCTGGAAATTGAAATAAGAACACCGTGAATTCATTGTCCCAGGAAGGGGAAACTTTATTGACACATTCCTGGGGTCAGATACATCACATTATCACACTGACAGAACCACAGGCACATAGACACAGGCAACAGAGCATGCACAATGTCGGCACTAGTACAGTGTATATCCACCTTTCGCAGCAATGCAGGCTGCTATTCTCCCATGGAGACGATCGTAGAGATGCTGGATGTAGTCCTGTGGAACGGCTTGCCATGCCATTTCCACCTGGCGCCTCAGTTGGACCAGCGTTCGTGCTGGACGTGCAGACCGCGTGAGACGACGCTTCATCCAGTCCCAAACATGCTCAATGGGGGACAGATCCGGAGATCTTGCTGGCCAGGGTAGTTGACTCACACCTTCTAGAGCACGTTGGGTGGCACTGGATACATGCGGTCGTGCATTGTCCTGTTGGAACGGCAAGTTCCCTTGCCGGTCTAGGAATGGTAGAACGATGGGTTCAATGACGGTTTGGATGTACCGTGCACTATTCAGTGTCCCCTCGACGATCACCAGTTGTGTACGGCCAGTGTAGGAGATCGCTCCCCACACCATGATGCCGGGTGTTGGCCCTGTGTGCCTCGGTCGTATGCAGTCCTGATGGTGGTGCTCACCTGCACGGCGCCAAACACGCATACGACCATCATTGGCACCAAGGCAGAAGCGACTCTCATCGCTGAAGACGACACGTCTCCATTCGTCCCTCCATTCACGCCTGTCGCGACACCACTGGAGGCGGGCTGCACGATGTTGGGGCGTGAGCGGAAGACGGCCTAACGGTGTGCGGGACCGTAGCCCAGCTTCATGGAGACGGTTGCGAATGGTCCTCGCCGATACCCCAGGAGCAACAGTGTCCCTAATTTGCTGGGAAGTGGCGGTGCGGTCCCCTAAGGCACTGCGTAGGATCCTACGGTCTTGGCGTGCATCCGTGCGTCGCTGCGGTCCGGTCCCAGGTCGACGGGCACGTGCACCTTCCACCGACCACTGGCGACAACATCGATGTACTGTGGAGACCTCACGCCCCACGTGTTGAGCAATTCGGCGGTACGTCCACCTGGCCTCCCGCATGCCCACTATACGTCCTCGCTCAAAGTCCGTCAACTGCACATACGGTTCACGTCCACGCTGTCGCGGCATGCTACCAGTGTTAAAGACTGCGATGGAGCTCCGTATGCCACGGCAAACTGGCTGACACTGACGGCGGCGGTGCACAAATGCTGCGCAGCTAGCGCCATTCGACGGCCAACACCGCGGTTCCTGGTGTGTCCGCTGTGCCGTGCGTGTGATCATTGCTTGTACAGCCCTCTCGCAGTGTCCGGAGCAAGTATGGTGGGTCTGACACACCGGTGTCAATGTGTTCTTTTTTCCATTTCCAGGAGTGTATTAATCGCTGAATAATTGAGACTGTTGTTTTAGTCAATAAATCCATCCTGAACTCAGCGTGATTTTTATGCAGAAGTTTTGATAGTAAAAAACAACTGTAAGAAAATAAAATTGTTTCAAAGAATGTTTTGCGCATTGGCACTTCATTTGAAGCTATGCGGAGCAGTCGGCGGAAAGCAGAGCCGGCGACGTAAGGAAGGGTATGGGACACCACAGTAGCGTTGATATCATCAGAAGACAAAGCGACAAAGGCTCCTAACGGCACAGGGTTACTGTAGATATACAGCGACACTTTAAGAGTTTTGGGGTTAATACTGAGAACATAGGGCGAATGTGACTACTTAACATGAAAATTATCAAACAAGTTGTAAGGTGTCCACATTTTCGAGCCTTACATAAGCTGCTTAACGACGATACCGAATAAAATACACCGCAAAATAACGATATTATTCACAACAGGAAATAATTAGAGCCATATCATGTACGGAATAACAAACGATTACCCTTTTAACGACAGGGGCATGAGTAATATAACAAAGTGAACGCAGCTTGGAGACGGACAGGGCAGGTTGCTAATGACACTGGAACGACTCAGTTAGCTTCAACAAAAGAAAGCCCAGGTCCACTGCAGAAAGAAATAAGGGAAAATCAATATAATACGTGTCAGAATAAACACGGCCGAGACGCAAGTAAGTGCCCAGATTACATTAACGAGTGGAGACCTGGGCAAGAAAAGTAAGAATTTACCTTTAACGTGGGAGCGGTCGGCTAAAGCCGGATGAGTGACGTATTAGAAACAAGGTGGGGATGATAATGTTACATAAAAGCACATTGAAAACTCAATTAAGACACAGAGACAGAGAGAGTGGGCGCTCACGTCTAGCGGTGGGCTTGACACCTGTGTGTGGTAAAGGCGCGACTCTGACTCTACTTGACGTTTGCGAAATGAAGGCGATACGTTTCACGTATCGTGGCGACAAACGTAAAGCTATAGTTAAATATTTCTGCAGGCATATTTTCTGGCTGAATTTTGCGCACGTCGCTTCAACCCAGAGCGACTGTGCAATTGCCATTAATTTCGACTAGGGAAATTTGAACATTCCACGGAGCACAAAGCGTTTGAGACTGATTACTTTCAGTCAAGGCCAGAGTAGAGAATTAGTGATTTCAGATCCAGCACGGAGACAATACCGCCGCAGTTGCCGTTTGGTAATGTACGAAGAGCTTTTGGCGAAATTAAATGTTGAGTCCAATTTTGCGAGAGTTGTATACTCCAATATGTGTATGCTTTGAAAAGAGAAATTCGAGAGCTAATTACTAACCTACCCTCCAATGAGTACATGAGAATAGAAAAGATAAAAGTCATCCTCCCCCAACTTAGTTCATTGTACAGCTACGACGTAGGTGTAATTTTCACTGCTAAAGATTTACTTCTTTCAATTGATAACATTTTCACATATGGAGATATAGTTTGATTAATTATATATTCAGTGTTTAAATATTAATTGATTTATTGAGAGAAGAAGTAATTAAACTTGCTTATTTATTATAACTTGATTCTTGAGAGCTTTGGTAAATTAAATGTAATATGGAAAAGGGAGAGACTGTGTTATCATTTTAGGTTAAATCCCAATTTTGTCATTAATATCAATTTATCTATTCTTAGAAAGTCTCAGTGGCATTTTTGATTACTTTGAGATAGGGCCAGAATTAATAGCTATGTGGAATGTCTGTTTACCACTCTGGGCTTGAGAAGACAATCAGAACGTTATCCTTTGCCGCATTCAAAATTAACAAATCCAACTACACATTACAAAGTTTTATTTTTTGAAAGATGTGAAAAGTGAAATATTATGCTGCAGTCAACTGTGAGATTGTATGGGAACAGTTGGTACCAAAAACAACGAATTGGACAAAGTAAGTGATAGTTTTAAAGAAGTAAGAGTAGGTCTATTATTCCATTTAATCAGTTACATATGAATTAACTTAAGATCGACACACTCAAGATGACCTAACTATCATTTTAAAGTTAACACAGAACAGATTCTGTTCACTTGTAGCTGAGTAAATCTTCCAAGAAAAGCATTCGAGCATGTTAGTGAGCAGAATTAAAAGTTTGCATTTGGCGGATTCTTTCTGGAAGACTGATAACTGTCATTTGAAATGACGTGAATATGAGATAGAAACGTCCGTTGTGGAAACTCACATTTAAAAACTAATCCTTAAAAGTTCATAATCAGAGTAAAAAAGCAACATCACGTTTTATCTGGCTTCCTATAAGAAGACAAATATAAACCAGCACATTATACTTGGATTCACTTGCCAGGATTTTAACAGAGAGAAGCGGTATAAACAGTTCATAACGAAAGGGAAAATTATGCGTGGCTTACTGTGCCGAACTAAGGAGAAGGTCCGTTATACAGGGTAACCGTCTCAGGATAAATGAAGGACTTGGTGCACATTACTGTGCCAGAAAAAAAAATGGTTCAAATGGCTCTGAGCACTATGGGACTCAACTGCTGTGGTCCCTAGAACTTAGAACTACTTAAACCTAACTAACCTAAGGACATCACACACATCCATGCCCGAGGCAGGATTCGAACCTGCGACCGTAGCGGTCGTGCGGTTCCAGACTGTAGCGCCTTTAACCGCTCGGCCACTCCGGCCGGCACTGTGCCAGAACTGTAGCAGTATACTGTATACTGTTATAAGGTACTTTACATTGTAACAATACAATATGAAGCACTTATTTCACATTAATTATGCAATGTTTATTTTTAAATGAATGATTTCTTTTAGGCTGACATTTATACTTCACACCTAAAGGTTTTCAGTCTTTTACGCCACCACATAGACATGTACTTCGTCTTGCATAAATATTCAACTTTATTCCATAACAGGAATCAATTTCTCTAAATAAAGCTCGTTTGCCACTCTTCGTGATTGGTTAAAATATTGTGAATCAAATTACACCATGCGCAATTAGCGACACACGATTAGCAAGAACTTTTTGGCGTAGTAAACTGCATGACTTAACAGAGTTAACAGTTTGGCAAATAAAGACAGACCTTACAATTCAGCGGCTCAAGCGTCAGCGTGCGAACCATTCAACGAAACATTATCAATATGAGCTTTCGGAACCGAAGGCCCACTCGTGTACCCTTGATGACTGCACGACACAAAGCCTTAGGCCTCGCCTGGGCCCGTCAGCACCTACAATGGACTTTTGATGACTGTAAATATGTTACCTGGTCGGACGAGTCTCGTTTCATATTGTATCGAGCGGATGGACGTGTACGATATGGAGACAATCTCATGAATCCGTGGACGCTGCACGTCATCAGGGGACTGTTCAGTCTGGTGGAGCCTCTGTACTGGCGTGCGGCATGACCAGTTTCAGTGATATCGAGCCCCTGATACGTGTAGATACGACTCTGACAAGTGACACGTACGTAATCATCTTGTCTGATCACCTGCGTCCATTCATGTCCTTTATACATTTGGACGGACTTGAGCAATTCCATCACGACAGTGCAGCATGCCACACGTCCAGGATTGCTACAGAGTGGCTCCAGGAAGACTGATCTGAGTTTAATCGCTTCCGCTGGCCATCAAACTCCCCAGACATGAGTTTGGTTCGGATTCACCGTCATCCAAGGGAACGGCTGCTCGAAACATGGTCCGTAATTCTGATGTGATTCGTAGGGGAAATTTTGTGCTATGATGGACATTCACCTGGAATTCTGTGGGACTTTTGGACGTGATCAAAGGCACAATTACCACTAAAACGATTGTCTTCGAGAATGGTCACATCCTCATATGACGAGATGTGGACCACGTAATGCACCAAGGAACATTGTCGAACGTGACCGTTTTGATTGTCCTGGTATGATGGTATGGGGAGGAGTAATGTTGCATGGGCGTACTGACCTTCAAATCTTTGAATACACTGTAGTCCTTCCCCATGTGCACCTTTTGGTGGCCGCATTCGGCCATGACCTCACATTTAGTGTTCCGTAATTCAGTCGGTAAAAGCGAAATCCTTCGTTGTCCCTCTGTCTATATCTCTGTTTGTCCGATTTTTAAGACCGCATTTTCGCAGTAATGGGTGGAGGTATCAAGTCGAAATTTTTGTCGCATACTAAAGCCTATAGTCCCTTGACGGTGCGCAAACTTTAATATTCAACGTTGGGGCAATCAAAAGAGACAGCCACTTACGAAACACGTTTTGATACGCCCAAAGACATTCATTAAAACTTATATGGTACTTTCCCGTTGACGTAGAACAAGCAAGGTTTCACAGTACAAGCGTAGGAATAAATCTAGAAATTTTTAATTTGCAATTATCTCACGTTGAAAAATAATTTTTGCCATTTACTGTCCGTCTGCCTTCACGTCTCTTATGACTACATTTCTCAGGAACTCGTATAAGTATCAAGTCGAAATTTAGTCACCTACTAATGTCTACGTTGCTTTAGCGATGTACAAAACGTAAGATCCTAGGACAATGCAGTCAGAAGATACGGCCATTTATGTCACTTATTTTTATACTCTCAATGATACGGCCCATAAGGTACTACCCATTGACAAAGAATTATAAAATTTGGCACCAAACAAGATTTCACAGTACAAGTAAAGGAAAGAATTCAAAACCTGATAATTTGTAATTTCTGTGATTTTTTTGCGCCTGCCATTTTTTATCGTCTGGAAAGCGAGAGGTTGCGGAATCGAATTTCGGCCGGATCAAGGGCTTCTCAGTTTTCGTTTTAACGTAGCCTTCACCTCTCGCCAGAAGTAAAAAGTGGTTCGGATTCCACGTGAAATTATAGGTCCTCTTTCCCTAGTTGGGTAACTGGGGTCGTTTAGAGACACACAAGTCGCCGAAGTGGCGTTCAATAGAAAGAATTCCACCAGGCTATTGAGTCATACAAAATTGTTATTATCACCTATAGACATCATTAAGTTTGTACGGAACCAAAAAATGGTTCAAATGACTCTAAGCACTATGGGACTTAACATCTGAGATCATCAGTCCCCTAGACTTAGAACTACTTAAACCTAACTAACCTAGGAACATCACACACATCCATGCCCAAGGTAGGATTCGAACCTGCGACCGTAGCGGCAGCCCGGTTCCAGACTGAAGCGCCTAGAACCGCTCGGCCAAATCGGCCGGCTGTACGGAACCCTTAGACGTGGTAAGTTCGTGCAATGCATTCGTAACGCTTTTTCATACGTGCAATAAACTCAAGAGATACTCATTACAGCAATTTAGTCATCAATAATATAAGAGTTTTCTCCTTCACTTTTCACAAGAGTCTGCCAACGTTGGGGTAACCTTTAGATTCCGCAACTACAGAAACCACGTGGTTTTGAAGCGAAGAAATCGTCGAGCCATGTTCGAGAGCTAATTTTCTGCCGGAAAGGAAGTTCCTTGAAGGTAATTCGACAGAGCGCGCAAAATGTGAAGATCTGAGAGCCCAAGATTAGGTGAATAAGGTAGGTGCGGAAGGATTTCCCACACCAACTCCAGCTCTGTGGGCATTCACAAAACAGAGCCCTGCAACGGTCACTAGGACGCATCCGCTGGAGAATATTCTCGACTACCTCCGATTCACACTAATTAAGACATAAGCTTCTGGCACTATCCTTTACCCTTTTAATACACTTCTCTAACGGCTTGTTATCGTGCTGGACTTAAAATATCCCCTACTAATAGCTTCATGTCGCACTCCGGGCGTGACAAATAATTATGGCAGATTAACTCCCGAAATCCACTAAACGACAACCCACGTCGTCTAGCGTCCGTTAACTTGTTCCAGACGCCCACTCACTATTAGACTCAATAACTGATAAAGATGACAAGCAGTCAAGTAAAAAAAATCCCCTCTATCCTGTAACCTTGATAGAAAATGCAAAGCGCTGAGTACCTGATCAATTGAATCTAATGATAATGTACTTGCTTTCTGTAATAATTTTTCTAAAGGGTTGGGCAACTTAGTGAAAATATCAGTACCTTTTATTGAAAGAATAGAAGGGGCCTCGCTCGCAACTTGTCCTAAGGTAGACAGATAATTCCCTGCCCATAGCGTCTCCTCCACGTACTGACATCCCCTGGTTACCTCCCGATAACGCGTTTAACTGTTCAGACAATTCTTTACAATGGGTGCTGGATGGGTTGGCGGTACACAGATCCTGCAACTTACCGATATAATGTATAATCCGAGCTGTCATTCTATTAATCGGTGACCGTGACGGCCCACTGAATTCAAAGAAGGAAACTACTGACAGTAGCTCGCCTAGCAGTCCGCTCCCGGTAGCTCAGTGGTCAGAGCGACAGAATGTCAATCCTAAGGGCTTGGGTTCGATTCCCGGCTGGGTCGGAGATTTTCTCTGCTTAGAGACTTGGTGTTGTGTTCTCCTAATCATCATTATCATTTAATCCCCATCGACGCGCAAGTCGCGGAAGTGGCGTCAAATCGAAAGACTTGCACCAGGCGAACGGTCTACCCGACGGAAGGCCGTAGTCACACGACATTTACATTCAGCTCCCCTAGCGCACACTTAATACGGCGTCACTCACTTCGCTTTTCTCCAGTTGCGGCGGTACAACCGGACGGTCAACAACTTTCCGCAGTCGCCGCGCTAACTAGGCCACAATGCCCGATGTATCGGCACCCCGTACACTTACTTCGTACAGTAGTTCCTCCTTCAAATGGTACAAATGGCTCTGAGCACTATGGGACTTAACATCTATGGTCAGCAGTCCCCTAGAACTTAGAACTACTTAAACCTAACTATCCTAAGGACATCACACAACACCCAGTCATCACGAGGCAGAGAAAATCCCTGACCCCGCCGGGAATCGAACCCGGGAACCCGGTCGCGGGAAGCGAGAACGCTACCGCACGACCACGAGCTGCGGACAGTTCCTCCTTCCCCAACTGCGACACCCCAATCACTTCTCTGGCTGCCATGCTGAAACAATGCAGCACCAAAGTACTAGCGGCTTTACAAAATATAATATAGTTCAATCTTAGTGAAACGTCATTTAAAAACATAGTATACTTTGTACAACACCCACGTCCTCACACCACAAACGCGCTCTTCTACCATTGTGTAACAGAGCATTACGTGAAAGGGCTCAGGGTGAGGAGGTAGATGTAATACAACAGTTCTAAGCATAATGTTATTGTAACTAACCACCCAGTAAAATCCACTGATACTCTTAAAACCAAACTTTTAAAAACAACACGAAAAATTCATTTAAAACAATATGACAAAAAAACTTTACAATGAAACTTTTAGTTTAATTTGATGTGGTACCTCGGCCAAGAAAAACGTTACAACCAGAAGTGAATATAACACATGCGCTCACCCCATCACGATTACTGCAGTCCCTCATTCGTCTATCTTTGCACAATGCAAACAG
This sequence comes from Schistocerca cancellata, assembly GCF_023864275.1. Lineage (NCBI taxonomy): Eukaryota > Metazoa > Arthropoda > Insecta > Orthoptera > Acrididae > Schistocerca > Schistocerca cancellata. Next base: position 716,243,877 of record NC_064630.1, read on the forward strand.
TTACAAAATACAAACGACTAACACAATTTGTCTCCGGAAGGGACACGAAAATGACCATCTGAATACAGTATATTTGAGTAGGATGACAAGTTTTCGGACTACCCCTCCCGCAGAGTTCTCTTAGTTACATATACACCACAGCTGAGCCACATGCAACACTCCCGGTATTCAGATCCCTGGGCGACGACCGTTCCAATCACCACAGCTCACTATAACTCAAATAGGTTAATGATAGGTACTATCCACGGTGTCACCGATACCGACCAGATGCATCTTCCGTCCGGAATACGTCGTGTAGCAGGTTGACGCAGTCCGGTGCTCCGCTCTTCCGTCTCACTACCTGGTTGTAACCGTTCTCCCCGTAACTGACTCTGGCCGTCCCTCACGGCCGTCGGCAGAGGGCACCACCTTGAAACATTCCCTTAGAAAAATTATGAATGACTGTGCTGGTAAACTTCTACGCTATATGATTTTCAAACAGCTGAGCAGCCGGCGGCGGTGGTCTAGCGGTTCTGGTGCTGCAGTCCGGAACCGCGGGACTGCTACGGTCGCAGGTTCGAATCCTGCCTCGGGCATGGGTGTGTGTGATGTCCTTAGGTTAGTTAGGTTTAAGTAGTTCTAAGTTCTAGGGGACTTATGACCTAAGATGTTGAGTCCCATAGTGCTCAGAGCCATTTGAACCATTTTTTGAAACAGCTGAGCAAAACTCAACGTACTCCAACAGTTTCCTCTTTACTTATTCTGATCATCACTAAACTGACACACAATATTTCTTTTAGCGCAACGCAATCTGACTTTCAATAACCCCTAAAAAAGAATGGCCCTGACTAACAATAACCTACACCTTTCATGAATCACTTACCTTACAAAAATCTTCGTTACTCGAACTTCTGCAATACAGCGAGCGCCAATACTGCCAGCTAAATAAAAAGTTCTAACTACTAAAGGCACTGACTACTGATAGGCATATTTAGCAAATGAAAGATTTTGATAGAGAACAAACAATGTATTTGTCTTAATAATGTTCAAAAGTCATTATATATATATATATATATATATATATATATATATATATATATATATATATATATATATATATATGTACAGGGTGAGTCACCTAACGCTACCGCTGGATATATTTCGTAAACCACATCAAATACTGACGAACCGATTCCACAGACCGAACGTGAGGGGAGGGGCTAGTGTAATTGGTTAATAAAAACCATTAAAAAATGCACGGAAGTATGTTTTTTAACACAAACCTACGTTTTTTTAATGGAACCCCGTTAGTTTTGTTAGCACATCTGAACATATAAACAAATACGTAATCAGTGCCGTTTGTTGCATTGAAAAACGCTTATTACGTCCGGAGATATTGTAACCTAAAGTTGACGCTTGAGTACCACTCCTCCGCTGTTCGATCGTGTGTATCGGAGAGCACCGAATTACGTAGGGATCCAAAGGGAACGGTGATGTACCTTAGGTACAGAAGAGACTGGAAGAGCACATTACGTCCACATGCTAACACCTTTTTATTGGTCTTTTTCTCTGACGCACATGTACATAACCATGAGGAGTGATGTACACGTACACACGTGGTTTCCGTTTTCAATTACGGAGTGGAATAGAGAGTGTCCCGACATGTCAGGCCAATAGATGTTCAATGTGGTGGCCATCATTTGCTGCACACAATTCCAATCTCTGCCGTAATGAATGTCGTACATGCCGCAGTACATCTGGTGCAATGTCGCCGCAGGCTGCCACAATACGTTGTTTCATATCCTCTGGAGGCACATCACGGTACACATTCTCCTTTAACGTACCCCACAGAAAGAAGTCCAGAGGTGTAAGATCAGGAGAAACGGCTGGCCAATTTATGCGTCCTCCACGTCCTATGAAACGCCCGTCGAACGTGTACCTCACTCCTCATGGTAATGTACATGTGCGTCCGTGATAAAGACCAATAAAAAGGTGTTAGCATGTGGACGTAATGTGCTGTTCCAGTCTCTTCTGTACCTAAGGTCCATCACCGTTCCCTTTGGATCCCTACGTAATTCGGTGCTCTCCGATACACACGATCGAACAGCGGGGGAGTGGTACTCAAGCGTCAACTTTAGGTTACAATATCTCCGGATGTAATTAACATTTAAAAAAAAAAAATGGACAAATGGCTCTGAGCACTATGGGACTCAACATCTCAGGTCATAAGTCCCCTAGAACTTAGAACTACTTAAACCTAACTAACCTAAGGACATCACACACACCCATGCCCGAGGCAGGATTCGAACCTGCGACCGTAGCAGTCCCGCGGTTCCGGACTGCAGCGCCAGAACCGCTAGACCACCGCGGCCGGCAATTAACATTTTACAATGCAACAAACGGCACTGATTACGTATTTGTTTATATGTTCAGATGTGCTAACAAAACTAACGGGGTTCAATTTAAAAAAACGTAGGTATGTGTTAAAAAACATACTTCCGTGAATTTTTTTAATGGTTTGTATTAACCAATTACACTAGCCCCTCTCCTCACGTTCGGTCTGTGGAATCGATTCGTCAGTATTTGATGTGGTTTACGAAATATATCCTGCGGTAATGTTAGGTGACTCACCCTGTATATATATATATATCAGTTCATGACATCCAGTCTTACAAATTTCCTTTTTCTGACAGACACACGTCCAGATCGTCCGCTCTCAAAACTCTGGCTCTCTCTCTCCCCACATCTGGCGGCTAACCTCCAACTGCCCAACGCTACGCGATGTTCACATCCAACTGCCCAATACTACAATATCGAATATTCCAACAATGCCAACCAGGCACAGACTACACACAGCGCAGTCAGTGATTTTCATGCGGAGCGCTACGTGGCGTTACCAACATAAAAACCTAAACAGCATACTTACAACCTGAGCGGTGCTGGTTGCGCCACACTCTAGTACTGTCGTGGGAAAGTTGCGCCCGGCATTCAAAGGCGTCGGACATGTGGCGATGATACCATCGTCACAGTTCTTACAACGCGGAAACCTTTTTATTGCCGTGCTCTGTCCAATGATACTATCCCCATACACGACGCAAATGGTTCTGGCTGCCTCCGCTGCTGTCAGCCCTTTACTGAACGCAAACAGGAGAGTATGTCAGAAGTGTTCTACTTTCTCCACTTGGAACTCTATTTTCTAGGGTCCACAGCTCCATTCAGTATCTCCAAACCACAAAATGACGATATGTATAGTTCAAATGGTTCAAATGGCTCTGAGCACTATGGGACATAATATCTGTGGTCATCAGTTAGAACTACTTAAACCTAACTAACCTAAGGACATCACACACATCCATGCCCGAGGCAGGATTCGAACCTGCGACGGTAGCGGTCACGCGGTTCCAGACTGAAGCGCCAGAACCGCACGGCCACACTGGCCGGCCAATATGTATAGTCAAGTAGCATCAGTGAAATACAAATAATATGACAATCGATAAATAATACTATAGAAAACGGAATATCAACTTGCAAAACAAAAACGCAACAAACTTATGCACCAACCTAATACTATTATCTATGTCAAATATATACAAAACCCTCAGACCCTCAGAGCGCGAGTGCTACTCGCTTGTCTGCTTTTTTTTTTTTTGTATGCATTCTTCTTTTTTAGAATCGCCTTCCTAACATCATCCGACATAGATTAGGGATAGTGTTTATCTAAGCTCTAAACTCTAAACTCTCTGACCCCAGTACCTCTAGAGTAAGTTTCCCAACTGCTTTCTTAATATTTTCATATTTTCTTTCAACATTGTTACCTTACCAAATCAGTTTTAGTTCGCACTCTGGTCTTCATTTAAATAAACCCTTTATGTTGAAATGCTTCAGGAGAAAGAACATGTATCATTTATGCAACAGTTTCTCTTCATTGCTCTGATTAGCCAGTTGCCAAGTTGTTGGTGGTTTTTGATGTGGGATAGCACAGACTTCCACTTCCTGCTAAGAGAAAATCCATTGTCTCTATTAATCAAAACACATGCCAACCTAATTTCAGTTGCCTCTTTATAAACCCTGTTCCCAAAACTGGAAGTGTTTGCAACCATCGCACTTTCGTCAAATTTCATGCCGTGACCCTCGTTTAACCAATGTTCTGATACCGCCTATTTTTCGGCTGTTGCAGCCTCATATGATGGCGAAGTTCCACGCACCTGTCCTGCACTGTGCGAATCGAACGGCCGATGTAAGCCTTCCCACACTGACACGGAATTTTATATATTCAAGGCTTCCCAAGGCCCAAATTATCTTCATGGAACCGTGTAGTGCCCTAATCATGGAAGGTCCTTCCAAGATAAGGGCACTACTCGGCTCTGTGGAAGAACTGCCCGGTATGGGCAAATCCTGTCACAAGCTATACTCAGTTCCTGGTATGTACACTGTTGGGAAAAAAATCGCATCAACAGAAAGTAATTAATGTAGAGTAATGAAATTTCGAGGATGCATTTGTCTAGCTAACATATTTAGGTAATTAACATTGCAAGATTAAAGGTCAATGCAAGTGTGAGATGAGCCACTGTCAATGCGAAATGCTGGTACACTAATAACCGATGTAATCGCCAGATGTGTTGTACAGGTGCGGGATGTCAGTTTCTGGGATGGAGTTCCATGTCTCTTGCACTTGGCCAGTCAGGACCGGGACGGTTGATGCTGGAAGTGTCGTCCCATGGTGTCCTATACGTTCTCGATTGGAAACAGATCTAGTGGTCGAGCAGGCCATGGCAACTGAAACGCCCGCTAAACCCACAGGGCAGAACAGGTGATTAGGATTGTGGAAAGGGCCAAATAATGTGTCGGTCAGGTTCACTCAAAATTGTTATTTATTCTAATTTAATAACACATTTACACCAAAACGGCACATAGCCGAGCCTTTAGAACTACGAGTTTCAAAAAGGCAATTATTTCACAGCTGAAGACCTCCAAACAAGAAATCTTAAAGCAACAAGATAAATCTCAAGTGGTAAAACATGCAGTTAAAATTGCAAATAAAATAATTAACATATATATACACACAGCGAGGCTGAGAGCCTCAAGGCAAGGATGAATAGACAAACATAAACAATATGCAATACAAACAACTGAAAACCCACAATAAAATTTCCAAGATTTTAAAATAAATTACCATAACCTTTCAAAAGCAGAAGGCCACAATGTTTTTCTTTAGAATAAGGACTTAAGTGCCTGAAAGCCCACAATTGATTTTCCAAAATTCAAAATATACATAAAACCCAGTAAAAGCAAGAATTTTTTTTTAATATTTGGCTATGATAGATTATAAACAGACAATTAAACACCGGTGAAAAGGACAATAAAGGAAACGGCACTTAGAAGCCACCAGGGAGGTCGGTCTGCCCTCGTTCACTTAGGTGAGACAGGTAGTGAGCCCAACTACACATGATCCGTCGGAACCCAACCAGGGGATAGCCACAGACCGACTGACAAAACGACTTGCTTGCCACCAATCGGTACACGACAACTCAAACACAAAAAGTTACAAATGTGATTGTCCATAATGAAATATGTATTAGCTGTCAAAACTACACACCATGTTGGACAGTGACAACAGGTGAGGAAAGGACGCTGTCTGAAATTACATTAATGGCCACGACAGGTAACCGAAACACTAACGGTCACAAGGCAGAAAATTCCGCTGGTACACTTGAATTGTCATCAACCATTACAGTTAATTCACCACATGGCAGCTAAATTTCAGCAACAGAAACACTTTGTGTTGCTCACAGGAAAACCTCCCCAAGAGCATACCAACGAAACGAACCACACAACATGAATGGACGTGGCTTGGGTATTTGAAACCACTACTCAACTTTGACGTCCTGGGTCGGTGAACTATGAAGATCGTAGCGATCGGACAGCTCCACACACACTCCGACACTGCGCAGGGAATTCCAGCTGACCCAGCCGACTGCACCACGCGGAGATAACTTCCCTGGTCCGCAGCAATGGACCGACTCGTCTCAGAATGCCGACAACATCTAAAATAGTCGTGAGTGGAAATAACACCAAGTACACACACAACCTGTCAAACATTTGCACGAAGACCTGACCGATACCCAACAGTTACTAAGCATGGACGAAGAGAAATGGGGAATCAATGCACACTCACACAGCCAACTCATGAACGACTGACGAGCCAAAATGCGCCGTCCGGTAGGAAGACCTGCTGACGATCCACCAAGACCGCGGCCCGGCTCAAGTGATACGTGGTGGCAATGGCTGGGCAAGCCATGTTGACGCAGGCCTCACTACTGCTCCAACACAACTCCACTAGTGCCGCATTGCAACTCCCCCACTGGCAGGTCCGTACTGCACTCCAGATGCATTCCAACTGACTGGCATACCTGAACTCGCGACCCGAACTCGCTTACGACAGACAATGACTGGGAAGTAATAGCAGTCAACCAAAGACACTAAGAGAGGGGATATATTGATATGCGCTGCTAGCACCGCTCATGGTCAGGCAAAGCAGCAACTCAGTGACTCCAGTCATTTAAATTAACACAGTGAGGTGGAAGTACGTTAAAAACAGGGTGTAAGATACATGATGGCGGGAACATGAGCCATGCACAGCTCAGCGACATGTCGACACTCTGTAGAGTGTGTTGGGTTAGAACAGGAGTATGTGCGCGAACGTTATCCTATTGGAAAAAGCTGCCTGGAATGCTCTTCATGAATGGCAGCAAAACAGGTCGAATCGCCAGGTCCACGTACAAACTTGCAGCCAGCGTGCGAGGGATAACCGTGACAGAGCTTGTTCTGTCATACGAAATCGCACCGCAGGCCGTAATTCCAGGTGTATGTCCATAGTTTATAGCATGCAGACAGGTTGATTGCATGTCCTCAAGTGACTTCCTAACCAACACACGGCCTTCACTGGCACCAACACAGAACCAGCTTTCATCAGAAAAGACAACAAACCTCCACCTTGCCCTCGAATGAGCTCTCACTTTGCACCACTGAAGTCGCTGACAGCGGTCGTTTGGGGTCAGTGGAATGCACGCTACAGGGCACCCTTTCCGTTGTCCTTGAAGTAACCTTTTTGTACAGGTTTGTTGTGTGACTGTGGTGTCAACTACTGCTCAAATTGCTGCATCTACAGATGCAGTACGATGAACCAGAGCCATAACAGTGGTCTTCCCTGTCGGTAGTGGCACGTGGCCGTCCAGAGCCCGGTCTTCTATCGACTGTGTATTCCCGTGACCACCACTGCTAATAATCATGTACAGCAGTTACATTCATGCCAAGTCTTGCTGCAGTATTGTTGAAGGGACATCTAGCATCTAGTAGCCCTAGCACACGAACTTGTTCAAACTCAATGAGATGATGATAATGGCGTCTTTGTCGCCTTAAAGGCATTCTTAGCTAATATGATCATGTCCAATTTCAAAGGCGTCTACCGCTCACAACATTACTGCGTGTATCTAAAGCAACCATGATTTGCACCCCCATAGTGGCGCTACTGCCCATACAAAGGCAAGTTGTGACGGACTATACGAATATTGCTGACAATGGCTTCATAAGGCACATTAACAATTTTATCCACAGAGGGCCTGAAATGAAAATAGCTGCTTAAGAGAATCACGTTACATTTGGCCCTCAAATCCGGTGATAATTAATTCTTTTGCAGTTCCAGTGAATCATTCTGTTTCTGAGAGCAGTGAGCGGAAATCATACAGACGGTCTACCAGTGACAGACACGTCAATATCTCCACACCATGCCACACAGTCATCGCATAAGCTCTAGGAAGTGACCACAATAATGCAGCTAGACTGTGTGATCTAGACTTCTATAACCAACCACCTGCATGCTTTGAATACAGGTAAGTATTCAGTGAGAGTCCCCGCTGTTGAATCCAGCTACACACTCTGATCATGAGAAATCGAGTAGCGAATACTGTGACGTGCTCTCAGGGAGATGAATCCCTTTCCTAAAAGAGTAGGCATAGTGTACTCTCGCGACTACCAGTTCCCTCGGGACGCACACCAAGTCCCTGGCGTTCTCTCGGCGTTATTAGTCGCGATTTGGTTGGGCAGCGGCGCATTCAATTACACCGGGATGCGAGTAATTGTGGAGGGACCCGCCGCTACCAGCGAGCGCCAGTCGAGGTGAACACAGCGAGGCCGGACAAAACAAGGCACGCCGGCTGACAGCGCCGCACCGCGGCCAGCCCCGGAAAACAAGGGGCCATCAGGAGGCAGGGGCCGGGAGACGGATGGGCCGGCGCGGCTGCCGGACAAGTAAACACGGCCGATAATTGGAGCCGCGGCCGAGCCGTCTGCCTACTCCCGGGAGGCCGCTCTGACCGCGTGTTTTCCCCGCTAAAGCCTCGCAGCTGTTGCTCGCATAGTGTCAAGATACGGCAACCTGCGATAGCCTTTTAAACGTAATAACCAAGTCACCTCGAAACCACCATTTACATACTGTATGTAAAATACCAAAAAAAAGTTTTAGCTCTAACAATACCAGAGAAGGAAAGTTGCAGCTCACCATATAGCGGAGATGCTGAGTTGCGTTAGGCATGAGATTCACACACTCATAGCTTTCGGCCATTAAGCCTCTGTCAGCAGTAGACATGCAAACACACACACACACTCACGCCAACACAACTTGCACACACTTCTGCAGACTCAGAGAGCTGAAACTACTAGACTTGGCCACTGTTTCTATGTTTCGATACAGTGTATCGGTATCTGGAACTGTTTCAGTGTTTCGGAACGGCTATGGTTCACTGTTTCGAAACAGTGGTGTTTCATTCCGCCCTTGTCTCGGATCTCGAGCCAGACACAGAAACTGTATCGTTGTTTCAAAGTAAGACTGTTTCAGTCCACCTGCGCCTGGAACGGACTAATTGTATCGAAACAGTGATGTTTCATTCCGCTCTGTGTCGGACGAGATTCGGGCTCGGCACAGGTACTGAAACACAACATATCACTTCATGAAACACTTTCAAGAGTGTCGAAATCTTTTGACAAGCAATAGCATGAAGCTCAAGATATCCGAAAATAAAGCTTCGTTTCTAGCTGACTGTCCTATTCCGAAATGGCGTAACATCTGCTTTATAAACACTAACCAAACAATAAAACAATGCATATTATTCGCATTCAAAATAATAAATATGTGAAAAGCATTGAGTTAAATTACACTTTTTTATAACATACGCTTCTCTGTTCATGTACAGTAATCATATTAAGACACACAAGTAAGACTACAACATTTTAAATAAAAAAAAGGCGTAGAGTGACAGTTATTAGACATGTATATAAATTTGATGTAGGTATAATTGCAAGCAATCTGTTTGACATATCACTGATAGTGTAATGGTGAACGGGAAGCATCGTAAATTCATAGTAACGGTTCGAAACACCTTGAAACACAATTTTTTCTGTTATATTTTGTTATTTATTCGAATTATTTGGCGTTATTTGTGAGTCTATAGTCACTGTGTCTATTATCCACAATGATTCCCTTTGTGTGCATGGAAATTACCAGGATGGGTATATTTGCCATACTAATGGAATGTGGGAATCCCAGTAGCATATCTGTTGTTTCTGCAGTTTGCTCCCACCTCCAGTTCCGTTCGTGGTGGTTCTTCTGTCTTCAGCTAAGGCTTTCCTCAGCCAATTGAAAAGTATTAAAGTCACATGACACAAAAGCAGCGCATTTGCTGCAGGAAATACAAAACTGCGAAGACGCCTAAGTCATAGTTTCATACTTTCTGCGATATGATTAGCGCTCTCGCACCTCATTTGTGTTTATATGGACATACTTATACAGTAGACATTCAAGATGATAAAATGTGTAGGTTTATTAGATTACAAAACAAACTGTTTCACTGTTTCGAAACACCATATCGAAACATTACATTGTACTGTTTCATTTGTTTCGAAACGTTTACGTGTTTCAGTTTGCCCATCTCTAGAAACTACAATGCGAGCAGCAGCACCAGTGCATGATGGGAGTGGCGACTGGGTAGGGGTAAGGAGGAGGCTGGGGTGGGGGGAGGGAGGGATAGTATGGTGGGAGTGGCGGACAGTAAAGTGTTGCAGATTAGACAGAGGGCAGGAGAGAAGGTGCGGAGGGGGGAGGTGGTAAGTAGCGGAAAGGAGAGAAATAAAAATAAATTAAAAGACTGGGTGTGGCGGTGAAATGACGGCTGTGTAGTGCTGGAATGGGAACAGGGAGGGGGCTGGATGGGTGAGGACAGCGACTAATGAAGGTTGAGGCCAGGAGGGTTACGGGAACGGAGGACGTATTGCAGGGAAAGTTCCCTCCTGTGCAATTCAGGAAAGCTGGTGTTGGTGGGAAGGATCGATATGGCACAGGCTGTGAAGCAGTCATTGAGATGAGGGGTATCATGTTTGGCAGTGTGTTCAGCAACAGGGTGGTCCACTTGTTGTTTGCCAACATTTTGTCGGTGGCCGTTCATGTGGACAGACAGCTTGTTGGTTGTCATACCTACATAGAATGCAGCACAGTGGTTGCAGCTTAGCTTGTAAATCACATGACTGGTTTCACAGGTGGCCCTACCTTTGACGGGATAGGTGACGTTAGTGACTGGACTGGAGTAGATGGTGGTAGGAGGATGTATGTTTTAGCTCTGAAATACAAGTTGATTCTTGCAAAGAAGAATACAACAACCAGCCACTGTTACAAACACTATTTATCTACACAAATAGCATGGTTAGCGGTTGCGGATCAACATCATCTTCAGATGGCTGTTAACTTTTAGATTGTAACTGTTGTTCCAGAGGTTGAAAATACCGCTACAGTTATAAGGTTCTTTTATTCAACACACGACCGGTTTCGGGCTCTTACACACCCATCTTCAGGTGTCGTAACGTGGTGCTGTGACCCCGAGCGCCACGGTGGACGAGTGAAAGACGCGGTGTGCTACCAACGAGCGCAGAGCATGGAGTCTTGTTGGAAGCACACCGCTTCTGCCACTCGTCCATCGTGGCGCTCGGTATCACAGCACCAAGTTATGACACCTGAAGATGGGTGTATAAGAGCCCCAAACCGGTCGTGTGTTAAATAAAAGAACCTTACGACTGTAGCGGTATTTTCGACCTCTGGTATAATGCGTAGTTGCGGATTTTCCTCCAAAAGAATTGTTTGTATATTTGTTGTTGTTTGCATAGGTTGTTGGCTATTTTTATGCTTATGTGGGGAATGTTCCTTGGACTGGTGGTGCTCTACAGCAAAACAGCTATGTGAGAGATGACCTATATAACTGTAAGTATATCTAATAGCGAATGAAATGAATGTAAACAAATTGTAAAGGTGGAGTTGGATTAGTTTGTCTCTTTCGTAGAAATTCTTGTCTCGTTGTGCTGTGCTGTTGACTGCTTGTGCTCACGAAATACTGAACTGTACATAAATAAGCTTCTTATGTAAAAATGCATGTAGTATAGAACATCACATACACGTCGACTTACTTTTTGCTACCTGGGAGGTTGTATACAAGAATGACGATATGATAGTAAAGTACTACCGAAGAATTTCTCCATCAGAGATGTTACAGCATGTACACTGTTGTGATAGCAAATTTACGACGCATTATCTTTTCATTACATGCAATTTACATTGAATGAATATTGGTTAAATATGAAATAAGCATATGAAGAACAGGCCTCCGTGGCCGAGGTCGCTAATGCAAGATTATGTGGTAGCGCCCGACTCGGGGACAAGCCCGACCGAATTCTGATTGTAGAAAACAATTTTCACTACCAGCATTTGCCCAGCCAGGGGAGGAGAGGTGGTGGCGTAAAGTTTCTGATCACTAGACTTCGTTTTCCTGGTTTAAATACCAGAGCTCTCCTCAGTGTCTCATGAAGTGGGGGCATGTGACAGTGTTGATGGTCATCTGTCCGTCGGATATGAACTTTAAGCTTGGCGATCCCCTTGGTGCTATTCGCGAGGAGTATGCTATGTGCCGGTCAACGGGTTTCACCCCCTCCCTTCTCTCATCGTCATCATACAACACAAACATTACACTCCACTCAACACACACACACACTATACTATACATACATGTAATAATACAAAAAGTTGTAATGGAGAATGTTACAAATAAAGAAAGAAAGGAAAGAGTTTGCCAAAGATATTTACTGATATGGATATTATGTAAACATATGTTTTGTCTGTTCTCTTCGGTATGTCCGAAAGAATAGACACCACCCATACACACATCAAATAAAGTTTTGCAACATCTCGGTTCCGAGATTTCCGGAACCTGCACAGAAAAATTGGAATAGAGATCAGCATAAACATCATTTCCGCCCTTTTTATTGCTCATGAAAATCACACATTGCATATTGTACCACCATACAGCGAGATCTTCACGGGTGGTAGTCCAGATTGCTGTACACACTGGTACCTCCAATAGCCAGTAGCACGTCCTCTTGCATTAATGCATGCCTGTATTCGTTGTGGTGTACTGTCCACAAGTTCATCAAGGCACTGTGGGTCCAGATTGTCCCACTCCTCAGCGGCGATTCGGCTTGGATCCCTCAGAGTGGTTGATGGGTCACGTCGTCCATAAACACTCCTTTTCAATCTATCCCAGGCATGTATGGTAGGGTTCATGCCTGGAGAACATGCTGGACACTGTAGTCGAGAGATGTCGTTATCTAGAAGGAAGTCATTAACAAGATGTGGTGGTGCGAATTGTCGTCCATGAAAACGAATGCCTCGCCAATATGCTGCCGATATGGCTGCACTATCGGTCGGAGAATGGCATTCACGTATCGTACAGGCGTTACCGAGCCTTCCATGATCACCAGCGGCGTACGTAGACCCCACATAATGCCATCCCAAAACAGCAGGGAACCTCCACCTTGCTGCGCTCGCTGGACAGTGTGTCTAAGGCGTTCAGCCTGACCGGGTTGCCTCCAAACACGTTTCCGACGATTTTCTGGTTGAAGGGATATGCGACATTCGTCGGTGAAGAGAACGTGATGCCAATCCTGTGCGGTCCATTCGGCGTGTTGTTGGGCCCATCTGTACCGTGCTGCATGGTGTCGTGGTTGCAAAGATAGATCTAGCCATGGACGTCGGGAGTGAAGTTGCGCATCATGCAGCCTATTGCGCACAATCTGAGTCGTAACACGACGTCCTGTGGCTGCACGAAAAGCATTATTCAACATGGTGACGTTGCTGTCAGATTTCTTCCGAGCCATAATCCGTAGGTAGCCGTCATCCACTGCAGTAGTAGTTCTTGGGCGGCCTGAGCGAGGCATGTCATCGACAGTTCCTGTCTCTGTGTATCTTCTCCATGTCCGAACAACATCGCTTTGGTTCACTCCGATACTACTGGACACTTCCCTTGTTGAGAGCCCTTCCTGGCACAAAGTAACAATGCGGACTCGATCGAACCGCGGTATTGACCGCCTAGACATGACTGAATTACAGACAACACGAGCCATGTACCTCCTTCCTGGTGGAAAGACTGGAAGTGATCGGTTGTCGGACCCCCTCTGTCTAATAGGCCCTGCTCGTGTATGATTGTTTACATCTTTGTGCGTGTTTAGTGACATCTCTGAACAGTCAAAGAGAGTGTGTCTGTGACACATTTCCACAGTCAGCGCCTGTCTTCGGGAGTTCTGGGAACCAGGGTGATGCAAAACTTTTTTGATGTTTGTGTATAATTAAGGTTAGCAAGACCAGTGGTCTCTTCAGTGCAGATGCTCTTACGACAATTGGCGAAATGCGGCACGTATTAATGATGGTGAGCATAGTGCACTACACTCGTAGTAAGTTGAGAATGCCGTACGGGATTAGCCGAGCGGTCTCAGGCACTGCAATCGTGGACTGTGCGGCTGGTCCCGGTTCGAGTCCTCCCTCGGGCATGGGTGTGTGTGTTTGTCCTTAGGATAATTTAGGTTAAGTAGTGTGTAAGCTTAGGGACTGATGACCTTAGCAGTTAAGTCCCATAAGATTTTACACACATTTGAACATTTTGATGTTGAGGATTCGGGTCTGACAGGAGGCGTACTAGGCATTTCCGAAGACCACCGTGACCGGATGGTGGAATGGGCAGCACATCTACCTAGTAAGCAAGAGACCTGAGACCAAATCCCACTCCGGTACAAATTTTCAACATTCCCCATTGTCTTAAATCACTGCTCGCTCACAGCTAAACGTTGTTATTCCCTTATGTATTATGTCGATATTGAGGTTTGCTAAGGAAAAAAATGATACGAAACAGCTGCACATAAGTAAATATTACTTCAGTAAAAATTATATTAACTTCAGTAGGTAACTGAATGTTAAAATCAATTCATCTATCGTATCAAAGTGTAGCAATTCGAGAGAACAGCATACACCGGTAAGCCGGAACGCTGTAGCCACCGATCAGCACGAGCTTGAGTGAACCATGGTAACATTGTCGGTACGTGGCGGAGTGAGGAAAGTATATAAGCGGGGCAGCGACAAATGAGAAATGATTCTAGCGGTGATAGGGACAGAAAATGTGGAAATCCATTACAAAAAGTGACGTAGACACAGGGCAGGTTCTTTTGGTTCTTCGCCTGGAAGCAAAAATCTCGGAGATGGTCTACTGCAACTGTCTTGAGAATCCATGGAACGTATTTGGATGACTTTGAAACCACGAGCGGGTGACATATACTCTTCATTAAAAAAAAAATGGACATCTGAAGCTTGCACGCTCTGCAAAGGAAGACAGGCAGCGATCTATGGCAGTTACGACGCCAAACTACAATGCTGGTGTGAGCACGTAGTGGACTAATGGCAAATAATGTCATTTCAATATTTTAACAATACCACGCAAACACATTTTTATCTTCGACACTACAAATAAATTTACTGTACATCACAACATCCGTGTCACAGACACGTAATGAGAAAGAAACTTTCAGTTACTTAAAAATATATACACGAAAGCTGTCGTGGCTCAATGAGAACTGATACTAAGTTAAAATGGACATATTTTTTCTTTTTAAAGCCAACGATAAATAACAGAATTCTTCATTCCACATTCTTAATCCCTTCTTATACATCAGTCCCAAATTCCTCTGTGTGGTCTTTCACATTCTCGCTTAGCTACTACTCTTTTTCGATTATACTCTTTCTTAATTCTGGCGTTTTCTGCAGATATTGTAGGTATGCTTCCTTTATCTCCTTCATTACTTTTTCTAATACTTCATCCCTCATTATATCTCTGAAACTTTTATTGTATCTTTTAAATATTGGCCTCAGAAGAAGATCAAGAAACAAAGGAAATAAAGAGAGATAAATCTGCTGATTTGGATCGTCTTCCTGTCGAACTATTTCGGTGTATGGATAAGAACACTACAGCAGAAATGTCAGCTTTTCAGCTTCGTTCACGAAAGAGGTACTTGGCCAGAAAACTTCGTCAAGACGTTGATGGCTTCAAAAAAAAAAAAAAAAAAACAAAAAAAAACAGTTTAGTAAGAAATTCACAGAATAGACGACAACAAATGTAATCTCTCATATTGCCAAAGCTGTGATTAGGGGAAGAGCAGTTTGGTTTCAATAAAGGTAGGGAAACAGTAGGTGCTACAGGAGTAAGTAGAATGATTGGTGAAAGGTACGCTATCTGATTAAAAGTATTCAGGTTTTTATTAGAGCACATTACGATGAGGTTGTCCTCCTATCGCCTTTATGGCGGCTTGAGCGTTGCTGGGGACACGTTAAATGAAATGTCTAAATGCCCATTGAGGAACGGAAGAACCTGCTTCCTCAAGAGCCGAAAACACACAAGGTAGTGATGTTGCACGTTGGGGCCTGGACCAAAGCACACGTTCTAACTCATCCCAGAGGTGTTCATTGGATTCAGGTCAAGACTCTGAGCAGGCTAGTCTGTTTCAGTGATGTTATTGTTTATGAAACATTGCCTCACAGATGCTCCTTTGTGCAAGGTGCATTGTCATGCTGAAACAAACAATCGTCGTCTCTGACTAGTTCGTCTAGTGTACACTCCATGTGTAAAATATGTTATATTCTTCCGCATTTACCATTTACTCTAGGGTAATAAGGAGTTCACACCACAGCCAAGAAAAAGATCCGCATGCCGTAACAATACCGCCTCTATACTTCACAATCCACGTTAAACAAGATGGCAGGTAACGATCTGCAGACATTCGTTAAACCCAGTCCTTCCACCCAACTGCCATAGTGTAGAGCGTGATGCATGGATCCAAACCACTCGTTTCCATTCAACCACTGTCCAGTGGCGTCACTGATTATACCAACTCATGTGTCCTTTAGCGCTGACAATAGAAATGTGTGGCTGTTCGAATATTCTACTCCAATCTTTATAAGCAGCTACAGACAGTCAATATTCTAGCTGGACTTCTGGTAGCACTTTGAAATTTACGGGTGATTCCATCAGATGATTTCGTGCAATTTTTTACTACAACTCTCCACAGTGCCCGACAGACATGAGGTCTACCTGGTTTTGGTTTCGCCGTGTCTCCTTCGCATTTCCACAATTACATCATCAGTTGTCGTCTGGAGCAGCTTTAGAAGAGTTGAAATGTCACTGACGGATTTGTTACTCAGGAGGCATCCAATGACCGGTCCAGATTGGAAGTCACTGAGCACTCTTGACCGACTTCAATCTGCTGTTGTTGCTTCTCTACTGTCAACAGAATATTCCCACCTACTTTTACAGTGGCGGACCCGCCTCTGTCCGGATACTTTCGATTGTAGGAGGAGGAAAAGTAACCAGTTTGTGCTTCGGAGATCCAGAAAAAGCCTTTGACGCAGTAAAATGAGAAAGATGACGTAAATTGTAGAAATTGAAGATGAAATTAAACGACAAGTGACTAAATAAGGCAGGATGCACAAGTTCAGCAAGCAATGGTGAAGCTAAATATGATGTTACAGATCGGTTAGTAATCGGAAGAGGAGTAATACAGAATTGTTACATTTCAGAAAATCTGTTTACTATATACAGGGTGGGAAACCCCAGATATATTGGGAAAACTTTGAGTGGTTATAGAGAATGTCATGAGGAACAAATCGAGGACAAGAACCCATGTCCGCCATCCAACGACGCTGGAGAGTGTCGAAGTCATATTCAGAAGCGTCTGCCACTAGGCTACACCTCAAACAACGAACATGACTTTGTACGCTGACGGACCACAGGTGGAATGTCTCCCAATGTTGTGCGTTACTCGGTGATCACGACTAAATGCTACAATCTCAGGCAGAAAAGATACGTAGAAAGGGCTTGTTGCCTCTGTGGATTCCTGTTTTGGACACAGGTTTCTGCCTGCAGTGGTATACAGGAGAAAAATAAACTGCAGATGGGAACCCATGTCTGAAACCATCATTCACCAAGGCAACACAGCATGGCATTCACAGGAGACAAGGCATGTCTGCAGAGCAGCCAGCTCCATCCTCTCCATTGGCGATCGTGCCAATGAGTCGCGACATTGTGACACGTTCCGCCTACAGCAGGGGCGGGCAAACGTTGCACGCGGCTCATGAGCACACAGCGCTGCACGTGTGCTGCTCGCGTGCAATCGTCGACAGGGGCAGTGGCGACAGCCTGCAGGTTGCGGCAGTGTAGTACCAGGCTAAGCTGCGGATGTTGAAGCGAAGCGACCACTACGTAGTGAACGTTGTATTTCGATAACCGGATAATGCAGAGTGAATCAAGGAAACGGAGAATAGGAGATTTGCTATCTTTTAAAAAGGAATGGGAGAATCATTTGGTCTCTGTGGAAAAACGTGAAAATTGGAAATGTATAATATGTGACAGTAGTCTCGCTGGTGAGCGGAAGTTTAATATTGAACGCCATTATAATAAATTTCAGTATGTTGCCGTTCTTAGTGCAATAAAAGAGGAATTTCTCAAGCGATTTGGGGATATATCTTACTTATCCCAAGGTTTTGAATAGTTCTCGAGAGAATCTGGTTTCTGTAGATGATATTCATCTCAGTTTGCAAATGGAATTAATAGATCTACAGTGTAATTCTCATCTGAGAGACAAGTTCCTTTTGGCAAGACGTGTAATAGATTTTTATCACGACTTCCCACAGCAAGAGTTTCCTCGTCTCCATCGTGAAGCCATGAAGGTAGTCAATGTTGGGCTCGACATACTTTTGTGAGAGATTTTTTTCTGTTATGAAAATTAATAAGTCTCGGTTAAGAGCAAACATCAGTAATGAAAATTTACGTAACTGTTTGCGTTTGTCTGTATGTAGAAATTTTGTTCCAGACATTAAACGTATTGTAAACTCCACCTATGATAATTAAATAAAACGTATCGTAGGTAATAGGACTCTTTCAAACCATGATTACTTTCAAGCACTCCTACTAACCTTATTCCTTCATTTAATAAAGCAGGCCAGGAAACAAAACGCGTTACAGGGGAAGAAGCGGAGAGACGGTATGGTGGGGAGGGGTGAGAAGCGGGTGGCCAGCTTGCCCCTGTGTGCACGCAGAACACCTGTTAACTGCACACGTGCATGTGCACCGCACACGTGCAGAATTCCTGCCCGCCCCTGGCCTACAGTCTGCCAGTGTACAGGCACGTTTCCTGCTGAAGGGGTGGCCTAATGGCAGGCGCTGGTGTCTATAACTTCAACACTCACAAGGGAACCTCCCCATCGCACCCCCCTCAGATTTAGTTATAAGTTGCACAGTGGATAGGCCTTGAAAAACTGAACACATATCAATCGAGATAACAGGAAGAAGTTGTGTCAAACTATGAAAAAATAAGCAAAATATACAAACTGAGTAGTCCATGTGAAAGATAGGCAACATCAAGAATAACGTCGATGCAAGAGTGCCGTGGTCTCGTGGTTAGCGTGAGCAGCTGCGGAACGAGAGATCCTTGGTTCAAGTCTTCCCTCGAGTGAAAATTTCACTTTCTTTATTTTCGCATAGTTATGATCTGTCCGTTCGTTCATTGACGCCTTTGTTCACTGTAATAAGTTTACTGTTCACTGTAATAAGTTTAGTGTCTGTGTTTTGCGACCGCACCGCAAAACCGTGCGATTAGTAGACGGAAGGACGTGCCTCTCCAATGGGAACCGAAAACATTTGATCGCAAGGTCATAGGTCAACCGATTCCTCCACAGGAAAACACGTCTGATATATTCTATACGACACTGGTGACGGCATGTGCGTCACATGACAGGAATATGTTGTCGACCCACCTAACTTGTACACTTGGCGAATGGGTAAAAAGATTCTCCTTGCCCGATTTAGGTTTTCTTGTGGATGTGATAATCACTCCCAAGAAAGTGATGAAAACATAAGAGTTTGTCACATAAACTGCAACAAATTAATGCAACAGTTTCATAGTCGCACAGTTTTCCCTGTGCTCTGTCAAAACATACGTTTTTAACGTTTGCAAATTTTTCCGTGTGACACCGTCAAATCCTGCATATTTCCAAGCAAATCTGAACATGTCCTGGAATTTTGGAGAGCGAAGTTGATTATGTGTGAGTGCCTAAACTTCGATAATTGACACACGATCACGTAAACAATACTGCTCTGTGTACCTGTGCAGCTTCGCAAAATCATAGAATCTTTTGACAAAGTATTTCACTTGCCGAAAACCAAACATATCTAACGGTTGCACAAGAGGTGTACAACCTGGAGGAATGGCAATCACGTCTACTCTCACACTAAAATTGTACAATGCCTGATCCTTCTGTGCTGTATAGCTGTCAAGGAGTAAGGCAAAATCTTTGTCACCGTAAGGAGCAATCACACGTTCATTAAAGTCTTTCACCAGTCTTTTCTCCATTTTTCCTGACGCACTGCAATTTACTACCGCGCAGTTATCTCGCATCGGACGGACGGACGGACGGACAGATAATAATTGTCTGAAAATAAAAAATTAAAATTTTAACTCAAGGGTAGACTTGAACCAATGACTTAACATTTCGCAGCTGCTCACGCTAACCACGACACCACGGCGCTCCTGAGCTTTGTAGTTCATGGTGTTGCCTATATTACGCATGTACTACTCAGTTTGTATATTTTGCTTATTTTTTTCATAGTTCCACACAACTTCTTCCTGTTTTCTCGATTGATCTGTGTTCAGTTTCTCAAGGCCTATCCACTGTGCCAACTTATAACTAAATCTCAGGGGGGTGCGATGGGGAGGTTCCCTTGTCAGTAGCCTCGTTGGATCACGTTTCCAGACACAGGTTCCCATCCTCAATTTGTTTCTAGATAAACCCTCTACAGTCTGTTGAAGTTTCTGTGACACCCTATACATAGTGAAGAGTTGAAAATGGACGTATTAGAAGTGGGAGGGTTAATGTAGGAGGCTAGAAGATGAACTGCAACAGATTTTCTTCAAAGAGCAGTAATCAGACTTGAATAATTGCAAGATTGTGGAATGTAAATCAACGCAAAGAAAAATAATATGCTTAGCTTACATGGCAATGAAAATACAACAGAATGCTAAACTGAACAGTGTGTGTAGTAACAGATATGAGGGCAGTTCGAAAAGTAAGGTGACTTTTCAAATTGTGCGAGCAATGTACATTCGACTATCGATCTTTCTTTTGTTATGATGGTACACATGTCCCGAACATACGATCAGAGTTTCAAGTGTAGAGCATACTTTGTTTTTGACACATAGAAAGGTTAGATGTGTTTTAGTGTGCTCTGCGCTTATCGATTGTTATAAAAAATGGAGCAAAGAATTTGCATCAAGTTTTGTGTGAAAAATGGAATCAAGGGCTCTAAAACACTTCAAATGTTGACAGTGGCATGCTGTGAGTCTGCTCTAAGTAAAGAAAAAAAAATTTTACAAGTGGAACAAGCTCTTCCAAGATGGCCGAAAAGATGCCAATGACGTACCTCGCTCTTGAGGCCCCAGCACATCAACAACAGATGATAACGTCGAAGCTGCGAAGAAAATTGTTTTGGAAAATATTCGGATTACCGTAAGAGCAGTTGCTGAGGTTGTTGGCGTATCGGTCGGCTCGTATCATGCAATTTTTTCGTATATTTTGGGCATTAGACGTGTGTCAGCGAAGTTTGTTCCTAAACTTCTCAGTTTTGATCAGAAGAACCGTTGCATGGGCATCACTCAGGACCTCTTGAATGACGTCAGTGACGATCCTGATTCGCTCAAAAGGGTCACAGCTGGTGACGCACCATGGGTTTGCGGTTATGAAGTCGAAACCAAAGCCCAGTCGTCCCAATCGAAGCATCTTCGAGAGCCAAGACCGGAGAAAGCAAGCCAAGTTTGATCAAATGTCAAAGTTTTGCTCAATGTTTCTTTTTTCAATTACCGTGGCGTAGTGCATCTAGAATTCTTGCCTCAATGTCTTACGGTCAAGAAGGAGTATTACCTTGTCGCCGTTAGCGAGATGCAAAACGCAAAAAAAAAAAAAAAAAAAAAGCCAGGAACTGTGGGAAAACAATTCATAGCTTTTGCTGCACGACACTGAACAAGCTCATTCATAGTTGCTTGTGAGAGATTTTTTGGCCCAAAAACAACTCGACAATCATGTCTGCCACCATATTCACCGTATTTGGCCCCCTGCGACTTTTTCCTATTTCGAAAACTGAGCCGGCCGCCGTGGTCTAGCGGTGCTAGGCGCTCAGTCCGGAACCGCGCGACTGCTACGGTCGCAGGTTCGAATCCTGCCTCGGGCATGGACGTGTGTGAAGTCCTTAGGTTAGTTATATTTAAGTAGTTCTAAGTTCTAGGGGACTGATGACCACATATGTTAAGTCTCATAGTGCTCAGAGCCATTTGAACCCAAAACTGAAGAGACCTATGAAAGGATGAAGATTTTCAACGTCTGAGGAAATAAAAAACTGCAACGGCGGAAATACTCAAGTCTGTACCCAAAAGTGCTTATGAGAAGTGCTTCGAGGATTGGAAGAAGCGTTAGCACAAGTCTATTGTATCTGAGGGGGATTACTTTGAAGAGGACAACATGAATATTGATGAATAAATAAATATTTTTCATAAACATACAAAGTCACCTTACTTTTTGAACACATCTAGTATAACTGATGACAAGATGACTGGTTGAGTGAAACGGAAAGAACATCAGGAGTTACAAAGGCAAAGTAAGCTTTCCAGAAAGAAAATCGCTTCCTATGCAGAAAATTAGAGTTGGTGTTAAGAAAAAGGGTGGTTAAATTCTTCGTGTCTGGAGTTATTCTGTGCACCTGTGAAAGCTGGACGCTGAGGAGCAGACTTTCTGCGTTCCTTAGTGTCCAGCTTTTACAGTTGAAACTGAAGCTTTCGAGATGTGGGTCTGAAGGGGAATGGAGAAAATAAAATGGATGAATAAACTAAACAGCCATGAAGAATTGGTAAGTATAAACCAGTTTAACAAAAAGAAATCGGACTGGGAGGGACATACGTTGTTGTTGTTGTGGTCTTCAGTCATAAGGCTGGTTTGATGCAGCTCTCCATGCTACTATATCCTGTGCAAGCTTCTTCATCGCCCAATACCAACTCCAACATACATCTTTCTGAATCTGCTTAGTGTATTCACCTCTTGGTCTCCCTCTACGATTTGTACCCTCCAATACTAAATTGGTGATTCCTTGATGCGTCAGAACATGTCTTACCAACCGCTCGTTCTTCTAGTCGAATTGTGCCACGAACTCCTCTTCTCCTCAGTTCTATTCAATACCTTCCCATTAGTTATGTGATCTACCCATCTAATCTTCAGCATTATTATGTAGCACCACATTTCGAAAGCTTCCTGACACTTAAATCTATACTCGATATTAGCAAATTTCTCTTCTTCAGAAACGCTTTCCTTGCCTTTGCCAGTCTACATTTTATATCCTCTCTACTTCGATCATCATCAGTTATTTTGCTTCCCATATATCAAAACTCCTTTACTACTTTAAGCGTCTCATTTCCTAATCTAATTCCCTCAGCATCACTCGATATAATTCGATTACATTCCATTATCCTCGTTTTGCTTTTGTTGATGTTCATCTTATATCCTCCTTTCAAGACACTGTCCATTCCGTTCAACTGCTCTTACAAGTCCTTTGCTGTCTCCGACAGAATTACAATGTCATCGGCTAACCCCAAAGTTTTTATATCTTTTCTATGGATTTTAATACCGATTCCCAATTTTTCTTTTGTTTCCTTTACTGCTTGCTCAATAAACAGATTAAATAACATCGGGGAGAGGCTACAACCCTGCCTCACTCCCTCCCCAACCACTGCTTCCCTTTCATGTCCCTCGACTCTTATAACAGCCGTCTGGTTTCTGTACAAATTGTAAATAGCCTTTCGCTCCCTGTATTTTACCCCTGCCACCTTCAGAACTTGAAAGAGAGTATTGTAGTCGACATTGTCAAAGGCTTTCTCTAAGTCTTTGCCTTCCCTTAATCTATCTTCTATAAAAGAAATTATTCAGGTAGTGAAGGGAGACGAAAATTTAATAGTCATGGGTGACTGGAATTCGAGAGTAGGAAAAGGGAAAGAAGGAAACATAATGGGTGAATATGGATTGGGGGACAGAAATGAAAGAGGAAGCCGTCTGGTAGAATTTTGCACAGAGCTTAACTTAATCATAGCTAACACTTGGTTCCAGAATCATAATACAGGGTTGTATACATCGAAGAAGCCTGGAGATGCTAGAAGGTATCAGATAGATTACATAATGGTAAGACAGAGATTTGCGAACCAGGTTTTAAATTGTAAGACATTTCCAGGGGCAGATGTAGACTCTGACCACAATCTATTGCTTATGAACTGTAGATTAAAACTGAAGAAACTGCAAAAAGGTGGGAATTTAAGGAGATGGTACCTGGATAAACTGACTAAACTAGAAGTTGTACAGAGTCTCAGGGAGAGCATAAGGGAATAATTGACAGGAATTGGGGAAAGGAATACAGTAGAAGAAGGATGGGTAGCTCTGAGGGAAGAAATAGTGAAGGCCGCAGAGGATCAGGTAGGTAAAAAGACGAGGGCTAGTAGGAATCCTTGGGTAACAGAAAAATTTTGAATTTAATTGATGACAGGAGAAAATATAAAAATGCAGTAAACGAAGCAGGTAAAAAAGAATACAAACGTCTCAAAAATGAGATCGACAGGAAGTGCAAAATGGCTAAGCAGGGATGGCTAGAGAACAAATGTAAGGATGTAGAGGCTTACGTCACTAGGGGTAAGATAGATACTGCCTACAGAAAAATTAAAGAGACCTTTGGAGAAAAGAGAGCCACTTGTATGAATATCAAGACCTCAGATGGAAACCCAGTTCTAAGCCAAGAAGGGAAAGCAGAAAGGTAGAAACAGTATATAGAGGGTCTATACAAAGGGGATGTACTTGAGGACAATATTATGGAAATTGAAGAGGATGTAGATGAAGATGAAATGGGGGATACGATACTGCGTGAAGAGTTTGACAGAGCACTGAAAGACCTGAGACGAAACAAGGCCCCGGGAGTAGACCACACTCCATTAGAACTACTGACGGCCTTGGGAGAGCCAGTCCTGACAAAACTCTATCATCTGGTGAGCAAGATGTATGAGACAGGCGAAATACCCTCAGACTTCAAGAAGAATATAGTAATTCCAATCCCAACGAAAGCAGGTGTTGACAGATGTGAAAATTACCGAACTATCAGTTTAATAAGTCACAGCTGCAAAATACTACCGCGAATTCTTTACAGACGAATGGAAAAACTAGTAGAAGCCAACCTCGGGGAAGATCAGTTTGGATTCCGTAGAAATGTTAGAACACGTGAGGAAATACTGACTCTACGACTTATCTTAGAAAATAGATTAAGGAAAGGCAAACCTACATTTCTAGCATTTGTATACTTAGAGAAATCTTTTGACAATGTTGACTGAAATACTCTATTTCAAATTCTAAAGGTGGCAGGGGTAAAATACAGGGAGCGAAAGGCTATTTACAATTTGTACAGAAACCAGATGTCAGTTATAAGAGTCGAAGGGCATGAAAGGGAAGCAGCGGTTGGGAAGGGAGTGAGACAGGGTTGTAGCCTGTCCCCGATGTTATTCAATCGGTATATTGAGCAAGCAGTAATGAAAACAAAAGAAAAATTCGGAGTAGGTATTAAAGTCCACGGAGAAGAAATAAAAACGTTGAAGTTCGCCGATGACATTGTAATTCTGTCAGAGACAGAAAAGGACTTGGAAGAGCTGTTGAACGGAATGGACAGTGTCTTGAAAGAAGGATATAAATTGAACATCAACAAAAGCAAAACGAGGATAATGGAATGTAGTCGAATTAAGTCGGGTGACGCTGAGGAAATTATATTAGGAAATGAGACACTTAAAGTAGTAAAGGAGTTTTGCTATTTGGGGAGCAAAATAACTGACGATGGTCGAAGTAGAGAGGATTTAAAATGTAGACTGGCGATGGCAAGGAAAGCGTTTCTGAAGAAGAGAAATTTGTTAACATCGAGTATTGATGTAAGTGTTAGGAAGTCGTTTCTGAAAGTATTTATGGAGTGTAGCCATGTATGGAAGTGAAACATGGACGATAAATAGTTTGGACAAGAAAAGACTAGAATCTTTCGAAATGTGGTGCTACAGAAGAATGCTGAAGATTAGATGGGTAGATCTCATAACTAATGAGGAGGTATTGAATAGAATTGGGGAGAAGAGGAATTTGTGGCACAACTTGACAAGAAGAAGGGACCGGTTGGTAGGACATGTTCTGAGGCATCAAGGAATCACAAATTTAGCATTGGAGGACAGCGTGGAGGGTAAAACTCGTAGAGGGAGACCAAGAGATGAATACACTAAGCACATTCAGAAGGATGCACATTGCAGTAAGTACTGGGAGATGAAGAAACTTGCACAGGGTAAAATAGCATGGAGAGCTGCATCAAACCAGTCTCAGGACTGAAGGCAACAACAACAACAACAACAATCTATCTTCTAAGATAAGTCGTAGGGTCAGTATTGCCTCACTTTTTCCAATATTTCTACGGAATCCAAACTGATCTTCCCCGAGGTCGGCTGCTACCAGTTTTTCCATTCGTCTTTACAGAATTCGCGTCAGTATTTTGCAGCTGTGACTGATTAAGGTTGTTTTCACATCTGTCAACACCTGCTTGCTTTGGGATAGGAATTATTATATTCTTCTTGAAGTCTGATGGTATTTTGCCTGACTCATACATCTTGCTCACCAGATGGTAGAGTTTTGTCAGGACTGGCTCTCCCAAGGCTGTCAGTAGTTCTAATGGAAGTTCTGGATGAAGTAAAAAGTAGAAGATACATGGCTAGAAAGTCTTTTAGGGAGCCCGCATCTCGTGGTCTTGCGGTAGCGTTCTCGCTTCCGACGCCCGGGTTCCCGGGTTCGATTCCCGGCGGGGTCAGGGATTTTTTCTGCCTCGTGATGGCTGGGTGTTATGTGCTGTCCTTAGGTTAGTTAGATTTAAATGGTTCTAAGTTCTAGGGGACTTATGACCACAGCAGTTGAGTCCCATAGTGCTCAGAGCCATTTGAACCATCTTTTAGGGAATAAAGCTCTTGCCCTGGAGCAGGATCTGATGGAGACAGCAAAGATGTCAGGAACCTGCCAATAGAGGAATGATGATGGCCTCAATAACGTGCACGAGTTGTGTTGCCTTCCCTGTGTTAGCTGGAAATCTGGATTCGCCGCGCAGTGGAATGCGGACGCTTTTTTACGTGTTCTTGGAAGTCCTACTATAGTTTTCATTTGAAGTCGATTGTGAGTTTCACCGGGGCTTCCCACCTGTCGTGTGGAAGTTCGCATTACAAAGGTGTCGGCCCTGGGCCTCGAGAGTCCGCGTCGCCCTGCCCCACGAGCGGCAAATGGAACTGAACGCCGGCAGCGGCGGTGGCGGCGGCTGCGGTGGATCACGTTCCGCGAGGGCGCGCGATCGCCGACCCAGAGGTTCGATGGGTCGATAGGCTGCGGCCGTCGACTGCCGGCCGCGGATTACAGAGCGAGCGCGGCGCGGTGTCGGTCGCACCCCGTGGGGACGCCCGCCGGCGCGTGCGCACTCGTAAAAGCGGAAAGGGATCGTGTGCGCTGCTCCGGAGTGCGATCCGCTCGCCGCCAGCCGCGTTCCCACTGTGACCTCCTCCTCCTCCTCCTCCTCCTCCTCCTCCAACGCTCGGCGACGACCTTTCCAGATCAGTGCCGGCCCCCCTGCGACCACACAGCCACGCACTTCCTGCAGACATGTGGGTCTCACATGAAACGCTAACACCGAATATTTTGCGCAATTATAGCTTTCAGACATGGAATTACTCAACACCTTGTCTTCTCTGATAACCTTGTACACTACTGGCCATTAAAATTGCTACACCACGAAGATGACCTGCTACAGACGCGAAGTTTAACCGACAGGAAGAAGATGCTGTGATATGCAAATGATTAGCTTTTCCGAGCATTCACACAAGGTTGGCGCCGGTTGCGACACCTACAACGTGTTGACATGAGGAAAGTATCCAACCGATTTCTCATACACAAACAGCAGTTGACAGGCGTTGCCTCGTGAAACGTTGTTGTGATGCCTCGTGTAAGGAGGAGAAAAGCGTACCGTCACGATTCCGACTTTGATGAAGGTCGGATTAGAGTCTATCGCGATTGCGATTTATCGTATCACGACATTTCTGCTCGCGTTGGTCGAGATCCAATGTCTGTTAGCATAATATGGAATCGGGGGGTTCAGGAGGGTAATACGGAACGCCGTGCTGGATCCCAACGGCCTCGTATCACTAGCAGTGGAGATGACAGGCATCTTATCCGCATGGCTGTAACGGATCGTGCAGCCACGTCTCGATCCCTGTGTCAACAGATGGGGACGTTTGCAAGACAGCAACCATCTACACGAACAGTTCGACGACGTTTGCAGCAGCATGGACTGTCAGCTCGGAGACCATTGCTGTAGTTACCCTTGACGCTGCATCACAGGCAGGAGCGCCTGCGATGGTGTACTCAACGACGAACCTGGGTGCACGAGTGGCAAAACATGTTTTCGGATGAACCCAGGTTCTGTTTACAGCATCATGATGGTTGGATCCGGGTTGGGCGACATCGCGGTGAAGGCACATTGGAAGCGTGTATTCGTCATCGCCATACTGGCGTATCACCCGGCGTGATGGTATGGATTGCCATTGGTTACACATTTCGGCCACCTCTTGTTCACATTGACGGCACTTTGAACATTGGACGTTACATTTCAGATGTGCTACTACCCGTTACTCTACCCTTCATTCGGTCCCTGCGAAACCCTACATTTTAGCAGGATAATGCACGACCGCATGTTGCAGGCCCTGTACGGGCCTTTCTGGATACAGAAAATGTTCAACTGCTGCCATGGCCAGCCCATTCTCCAGATCTCTCACCATTTGAAACCAATTGAAAACGTCTGGTCAATGGTGGCCGAGCAACTGGCTGGTCACAATACGCCAGTCACAACTCTTGATGAACTGTGGTATCGTGTTGAAGCTGCATGGGCAGCTCTACCTGTACACGCCATCCAAGCTCTGTTTGACTGAATGCCCAGGCATATCTAGATCGTTTTTACGACCAGAGGTGGTTGTTCTGGGTACTGATTTCTCAGGATCTATGCGCCCAAATTGCGTGAAAATGTAATCACATGTCAGTTCTAGTGTAATATATTTGTCCAATGAATACCCGTTTATCATTTGGTTTTCTTCTTGGTGTAGCAATTTTAATGGCCAGTAGTGTATTTCCTTTGTAAAGGCCCGTACACGATCAAACAGGTTGTAAAATTGTACTACGTTTCTCAAATATTTTACCGCGTATGGCACTGTTAGACGTGGTTGTCAAACATAGACTATCTTTGACATCTTCGAGAACAGTTCGACTAGCGGAAAATTTGACAAGACGGCAGAAGTTATCTGTGCTGATGTTTCGCCACATATTTTTAGTGGAAAACAGTTTTGTTACAATTTATCTGACTTTATCGCACCATTCATCGACTATGGAAACTACGGTCAAGGATGAAAACAGAACAGTGCTCTTAGTTATTAAAATGGTAGCGATGTTGCTTCTTTCTCAGCTGTCTTCGTCCAAACAAGCCTTGAAAGGCTCGACGTTACCGACCGGCCGCCGTGTCATCCTCACCCACATTCGTCACTGGATGCGGGCATGTGGTCAACACACCGCTCTCCGGACCGTATGTCAGTTGATGAGACCGGAGTCGCCACTTCTCTATCAAGTAGCTCCTCAGTTTGCCTCACAAGGACTGAGTGCACCCCGCTTGCCATCAGCACTCAGCAGACTCGATGGTCACCCATCCACGTGCTAGCCCAGCCCGACAGCGCTTAAAGTCGGGAACCGGTGTTACCATTGCCGCAAGGCCGTTGGCTTTTCTCTGCTATACAGGGTGTTTTTTTGCTCTGAGTAGAAACGCTAGGGATTGAGCGATGAGAGCATTAGGTACAAAAATGTTCTACGAGGTGCATTCAAGTTCTAAGGCCTCCGATTTTTTTTCTAATTAACTACTCACCCGAAATCGATGAAACTGGCGTTACTTCTCGACGTAATCGCCCTGCAGACGTACACATTTTTCACAACGCTGACGCCATGATTCCATGGCAGCGGCGAAGGCTTCTTTAGGAGTCTGTTTTGACCACTGGAAAATCTCTGAGGCAATAGCAGCACGGCTGGTGAATGTGCGGCCACGGAGAGTGTCTTTCATTGTTGGAAAAGCCAAAAGTCACTAGGAGCCAGCTCAGGTGAGTAGGGAGCATGAGGAATCACTTCAAAGTTGTTGTCACGAAGAAACTGTTGCGTAACTTTAGCTCGATGTGCGGATGCGTTGTCTTGGTGAAACAGCACACGCGCAGCCCTTCCCGGACGTTTTTGTTGCAGTGCAGGAAGGAATTTGTTCTTCAAAACATTTTCGTACGATGCACCTGTTACCGTAGTGCCCTTTGGAACGCAATGGGTATGGATTACGCCCTCGCTGTCCCAGAACATGGACACCATCATTTTTTCAGCACTGGCGGTTACCCGAAATTTTTTTGGTGGCGGTGAATCTGTGTGCTTCCATTGAGCTGACTGGCGCTTTGTTTCTGGATTGAAAAATGGCATCCACGTCTCATCCATTGTCCCAACCGACGAAAAGAAAGTCCCATTCATACTGTCGTTGCGCGTCAACATTGCTTGGCAACATGCCACATGGGCAGCCATGTGGTCGTCCGTCAGCATTCGTGGCACCCACTTGGATGACACTTTTCGCATATTCAGGTCGTCATGCAGGATTGTGTGCACAGAACCCACAGAAATGCCAACTCTGGAGGCAATCTGTTCAACAGTCATTCGGCGATCCCCCAAAACAATTCTCTCCACTTTCTCCATCATGCCGTCAGACCGGCTTGTGCGAACCCGAGGTTGTTTCGGTTTCTTGTCACACGATGTTCTGTCTTCATTAAACTGTCGCACCCACGAACGCACTTTCGACACATCCATAACTCCATCACCACATGTCTCCTTCAACTGTCGATGAATTTCAATTGGTTTCACACCACGCAAAACAGAAAACGAATGATTGCACACCGTTCAAGTACCAAGCGGGGTGGTGCAGTGGTTAGACACTGGACTCGCATTCGGGAGGACGACGGTTCAATCCCGCGTCCGGCCATCCTGATTTAGGTTTTCCGTGATTTCCCTAAATCACTCCAGGCAAATGCCGGGATGGTTCCTCTGAAAGGGCACGACCGACTTCCTTCCCAATCCTTCCCTAATCCAATGAGACTGATGACCACACTGTCTGGTCTCCTTCCCCAAACCAACCAACCAACCATCTGTTCAAGTAAAGAAAACGTCGCCATTTTAAGTATTTAAAACAGTTCTCATTCTCGCCGCTGGCGGTAAAATTCCATCTGCTGTACGGTGCTGCCATCTCTGGGACGTATGGACAATGAACGCGGCCTCATTTTAAAACAATGCGCATGTTTCTATCTTTTTCCAGTCTGGAGAAAAAAATCGGAGGCCTTAGAACTTGAATGCACCTCGTAATGAATTTATGTCCGGATATGCACCGTTTCCATGCTAGAGACCATTTATTCAGTCGTACTTTGTTACGGAGACTGCGGACTAATACGCGCCACAGGTACAGTGTGCATGGTTTCTCCTAGAGGGTGGTACTGTTGGGGTGGGTTGTTTGGGGGAAGAGACCAAACAGTGAGGTCATCGGTCTTAACGGATTAGTGAAGGACGGGGAAGAAAGTCGGCCGTGCCCTTTCAAAGGAACCATACCGGCGTTTTCCTGGAGCGATTTAGGGAAATCATGGAAAACCCAAATCTGGGTGGCCGGACTCGGGATTGAATCGTCTTCCTCCCGAATGCGAGTCCAGTGTGCTAACCACTGCGCCACCTCGTTTCGTGTTCGTCATACGTCATGCCTCTGCGCCGTCTCCTGCCATCGTAATTGGTAATGTTGTGTCAGATTCACTTCTCTTGCTGACTCACCTTGTAGTCGGTGTGATACGGCGTTGTACAGAATGATTCCGTATTCGAATCGAGAGCTTGCCG